>NC_057795.1:128159075-128459075 GCF_018294505.1 Triticum aestivum | reverse complement strand
AGAGGGAGAGAGACATGTATGCGATAGTGGAAGCACGAGTGTGTGGGTGTATAAACCTATCTAGAGGCTAGCTAGTCGATAAATGTTTGTGAGAGAAATACGAGTCGGGGTGCGAAAGTGAGAGTTTTGTGTGTGTGTGAGAGAGATAGTAGTCGGGAAGGGGAGTGGAAGCAGGAGTTGTGTGTGTGTGTGTCTGAGAGAGAGAGAGAGAGAGAGGAGACGGTAGTCGGGGTTGTCTGATCGGTAAATAAATGAATAATGTCAGTCTAAGATGGAGACGAAAAGGAGACCGCAACAAATGTTGTGTCTACAGGAGAGAGAGAGAGAGTAAATTTAGTGGTATGAGTCATATGTAGAGACATATAGGGTGTGTGTGAGAGAATCCCATAGAGAGAAAGATAAAGTGAAAGACGAGTGGAGACTGTGTGTGTGGCGGTGAAAAAGAAAGCTTAGGTACCGAGTGATACCATAGAACAGTAGAGACGTGAGAGATAATGAAAACCGTGTAATGTATAATGATAGGGAGAGTGTGTAACTTCTCAAGGGAGACGTCGAGAGACCATGCTTGCGAGGAGAGGAGAAACATGAAGTGAGCGTGCGGGTGAGCTGGAGAAAAGATAGTGATAGCTACCTGAAGGAGGATGCATGCAAGAGAGTTGGGCGTGAAAGGAGTGAACAAAAAAGGGATTCAAATATTTGAATTCGAGATGATGATACATGTAATCCATACTCGAACCAAAATTGATCTATCAAACATGCATACTCATATGAATTCACGCACATCTATGTTATTTAATATGTAGATATTACTGATCCATACATTTTAGTAGAACATAATTTGGTTAAATTTTTCCGAATTCAACCTTAAGATTTTGAGATCGTTGTATTTGTAAATCATATTATACATATAAGGAGCAGCATTCTTTGTTGTGCTTTGGAATGTATATATAAAAAATGATGTATATAGAATGTAATTCCAATTGAAAATGGATCCCGCCCGAAAAAAATTAGAATACAAACATGATTCGAATTGAGTTGGCTTGGTAAACGTGCACTCTGCAAAATTTGAACGAAGCGGGGAAAGTCGCAGTAACCGCCCGAAACCAAAATCTGCGAGATGGAAATTACTACTACCTATCCCTGCCACGCAAAGCCTATCTGCTGGATTTCTATAGGTTTCGATAGGGGTAGGTTTGTAATTTCACCCAAACGTGATGTAACCGCCTGTCACCCGGATTCATACACGGTGGGCGCCAAAACACAGTGTGTCCTCGGCCGAAATCGACTCCCTCCCCGATTCATATTCATACACGGTGGGCGCCAAAAACAAACTCTCGTCGGCAAATATTCGGTGTATGCGAGATTACCGTCCTATCCCCAATCGACTAATATTGCTGTGATGTAGTAGAAATTTCAAACGGGGGCTAAGTTTGTAAATTTCCTCACATTTGAGACAAGCGCGCCCTAAATACATGGTTCCCCCTTCCTCTCTACCTCCCTTTTCCCCATTCATACTCCATGGGCGCCAAAACACCCTCTCCACCCCACCCTCCTCCGCCCGCCGCCGTCCGCCACCCCATCCACCACCGTCCTCCTCCACCATGCCGGAGCTGATACCCCGGCGCCACCGTCCATTACAAGAGATCGACCTCTCTCATCCATGGCTTTGGACCAGGATCCTTGCATCCCATCCTCTCGCTTCATCCCCGCCGTCGTCCACCTTGCCGGCGCCGCTCCTACAACCGTCTCATCCACCGTGCCCCGCCACCACCGTCTACCCTCCTAGATCTGCTTCCACGCTGCCGACAGCCATCGCTACCACAGCACCGTCAATTACTCAGCAGATGCGTACACGTCGCCGCACCAGAGGCGGTACCCTTTCGTATCTGCTCAACTTATTTATCGCAGCAAGAAAACAGGTCGCCACTGCTTTACTCTGATTTCTTGTCTTGGTTGCGAAGTTGCCTTTGTCCGGTTTGCACCTTCAGATCCGCCATGGCACGCTCAACACTATACTCCCAACGCTTATGGTCTTCCCCTT
Source organism: Triticum aestivum (assembly GCF_018294505.1). Classification (NCBI taxonomy): domain Eukaryota; kingdom Viridiplantae; phylum Streptophyta; class Magnoliopsida; order Poales; family Poaceae; genus Triticum; species Triticum aestivum. Next base: position 128,457,034 of record NC_057795.1, on the reverse strand, counting down.
TTATATTCCACACTAGTTAAATCATAGTAGACTAAATTTCAAAATTGGGTCAGACGATTTTTCAGAGCTTGCCGGAGTTTGCCGGTGCGAACGAAGGGGCTCAGGTGGTTGTGGGGCCTCGCCGAACAAAGAAAACTCGACGCGGGTGGGGGTTGGGGCGGGGGTGGGGGGTGGGGGTGGCAGAGGAACACATGCGGTGGGGGCCGGTGGTCCGGCCGGCGGCCCGTGCGGTGTTCTGTATGGGAAGAATCAGAGACAAGGAAGAAGATGGGTTAGGAGACATAGGATCTTCATCCAACCGCCTGAAATGGTCGAGAGACAGCTGGGAGTTGAATTCTTAATGCGCTCTGGTTCATCATGTGTGGGCACTGTGCAACCAACATTTTATTATCCAAAATCTGCTTGCTCTTCTTTACCATGTTCCTCTTCCGTTCTTCTTTAATATGTACTCTCTCCATTCCTAAATACAAGTCTTTGTATAGATTCCACCATGGACTACATATGGAGCAAAATGAGTGACTCTACACTCTAAAATGTATCTAGATACATATGTATGTGATCCATAGTGGAAATCTCTACCAAGACTTATATTTTGGAACGGAGGGAGTATGATAGTAGTACAGTATGTTCCTTGTACTGAAGATGAGCAGGGACATTTATAGTGTAGAGGTCTATACGGTCGGTTGTGATGGACACTTGGAGCCTCTTTGATTCGTAGGATTTTGTAAACATAGGAATAGGATTTGTAGTGACCTGCCCACTTGAATCCTATAAGAATAGCAAGGAAATGCGGGGAGCTATGTCGCCTTTGAGAGTTACACTGATATTAACAGTACCGCACCTTCAGTTGAAGAGAACTGGTATCCGAAGCCTTTCTAGCCGTACCGGCAGTACTAGCACATATATTCCAGCAATTTACACTTTGCTGATTTTACTCTGATGCTTACGGTTTTCCCCGTTATATCTACACTATGATCTGTGTAGCTGCTTTGTGTTGCACTAGCAGCAGTGCACTCTTGAAGCTAAACACTGCAATGACTTACAAAATTGGCACCAAGGCATTGAGTGCCATTCTGGATGCAATGAAACTCATACGCTCCGCACCTGTTGATTCTTGTTCAGAATATGATCCTAATAACTATTCTAACCTCGAGGAGTCAAAGGCAGATGGCCTGTCCTGTTCACCCATCAAGGTGCATGTTCTAATTTGTCAAGGTTTTATTGATTGCGGGTATCTTGCATATGTTGTCTTGCATTTCTTCTACTTTGTTGCACCGCCATCTGCTTAGTTTACTCATCATATATGTCGAGATGCCATGCCCATCCATTATCAATACATATTCCATCTGTCATCATACCATGTTTTTCCACTCAAATGCTGTTCTTGTGCATCAGACTTCAAAAAGGAAGAGGGTGATTGCCGAACCTGAAGGAGCACCAACAAAGTCCTTGAAAACGTGGTGGTGCCGGAGAAATAAGACAACACCCCACTTATATTGGCTGTACAACCAGTGACACAAAATGTAGGACCAACTCCAGCAGACTATACCCATACTTCACTGGCCACACCACTAGCCCCACCACACAAGACCTGCACTCCAGCAAAAGGTATACCAATGTCATTTGCCATAGCACCAGCCGTACCACAGAAAAATCCCACTCCAGCAAAAAGTATAGCAAGTCCACCAGCCGAAGACCTATCCCAACTGCAGAGACGGCCAATTCCTGTAGATTGGAACCCCATTCCATTTATTCCCAGTTTAAAAGACAATGATTTCAATGTTGTTAGGGACTACGTGCATATATTCCCATCATGGGAAGATTATAGTGAAGACAAACACCATTTTCACATCTTCCTGTCCAACTTACGTGTAAGTGCTATTATTCATGGTTATTATTTTCCTATTGTCTGCTGATTGAACACATCAATGATTTACATTACATTGTTGTAACTAGGTGAGGGTCAATCTGGATAGTCATGACGAGCAAAGCTTTCTTGTGCTTTTCAAGGAAGCATTACAACAGTATCGGTGTTACCTGGGGAAATCACACTTTGATGGAAAGTCCATAAACGGATTTCCGGTGAAGTCTCCTATGCTAAATTTAGAAGACATTGAATGGAAAAACCTTGTTATGCACTGGTCTCGTTCCCAGGATGAGGTATTGTCTATGAAATCACATGACAATTTGAACTTCTACTTATGAGTTCTTAAATATTCTCCATTTTTTCGTATATTATGACATCTATATTTACTCTCAACAAAATGTAGAATAAAGGCAATGCTTATGACAAAGATTATGTGGTAAACTTCTTGAATTGCCCCCCCCCATCAGCATGGACAAGGCCTTTATAGAGCCTGTTGAGGGAGTCCTGGATTAGGGGGTATCCGGACGGCCGGACTATATACTTCGTCCGGACTATTGGAGCGTGAAGATAGAAGACTCAAGACTCCGTCCCGTGTCCGGATGGGACTCTCCTTTTCGTGGAAGACAAGCTAGGCGATCCGGATATTGTATTTCCTTCCTTGTAACCGACTCCGTGTAGACCCTAGCCCTCTCCGGTGTCTATATAAACCGGAGAGGTTGGTCCTTAGAAGGCCGATCACGATCACAATCATAATCATCATAGGCTAGCTTCTAGGGTTTAGCCTCTATGATCTCGTGGTAGATCTACTCTTGTACTACTCATATCATCAATATCAATCAAGCAGGAAGTAGGCTTTTACCTCCATCGAGTGGGCCCAAACCTGGGTAACCATTGTGTCCCTTGCTTCCTATTACCATCAGCCTAAGACGCACAGATCGGGACCCGCTACCCGAGATCCGCCCGGTTTTGACACCGACATTGGTGCTTTCATTGAGAGTTCCTCTGTGTCGTCGCTGCAAGGCTTGATGGCTCCTTCAATCATCAACAACACGGTCTAGGGTGAGACTTTTCTCCATGGACAGATCTTCGTGTTCGGCGGCTTCGCGCTGCGGGCCAATTCGCTTGGCCAACTGGAGCAGATCGACAGCTACGCCCCTGGCCACTAGGTCAGATTCGGAAACTTGAACTACACGACGGATATACGTGGAGTCTTGATCTTCAACAGATTTGGGCCTGTGCCAGGAGCGCCAGACAGTCACGATGAGCACGGCTTAGACCTGCTGTCGGACAATGCTCAGGATATCGCCCCCGCAGTGGCCTCGGACCTAAATCCGGAGCAGACCGCGTTGCCCAAGGACGGGTGGATGGACCCCGCCCCGCGGGCCGCACACTCATCGGCGGTAGAGCCGAACACCAAACTCACCCCTAAAGAAGCCTGTGACGTCGGACCCCCGGACTCGTATCCGGCTGTAGGTTCCAGCCCGCGCGCTCCCGAGCCTGCCGAGCCTGGTTGGGCTCCGGTAATGGAGTTTACCGCTGCGGATATCTTCCAGCACTCGCCCTTTAGCGACATGCTGAACTCGTTAATATCTCTCTCTTTGTCAGGAGGCTCTTGGCTGAACTATGTCCGGCACGAGTGGGAAGCAGGCGACGAAGGAATTCGTTGCACACTCACCACCCACTTCATTGCCACGGTCGATGATTTAACCAACATGCTTGACTTTGACTCTGAAGACATCGACGGTATGGACGACGATGCAAGAGAAGAACAGGAACCACCGCTCACGGGGCGGTGGACAGCCACCTCCTCATACGATATATATATGGTGGACACTCCGAAGGAAACCAATGGCGATGAGGCAACAGAGGATAACCCCTCAGGGAGAAAAGCAAAGCATGGGCGTCGTCGGCACCACTCCAAGCCCCGCCACAGCAATACCGGCCTAGGAGACGAAAACAATACGGATGGTGCCGAAGAGGAATACAACCCTGATCAGCCTGCCTTCGAGCAGGCTCAGCAGGAAGACGGGCAGGTCAGCCTAGACAAACAGGCAACAGACGGATATCCGGAGGAGGACAACTACACGCCCCCCTCCGAAGACGAGATTAGCCTCGGCGATAACGAGTTCGGCGTGCCTGAGGATCCCGTCGAACAGGAGCGCTTCAAGCGTCAGCTTATGGCCACTACGAGGAGCCTGAGAAAGAAGCAGCAGCAACTCCAAGCTGATCAAGACCTGCTCACACATAGATGGACTGAAGTCCTGGCAGCCGAGGAATATGGACTCGAGCGCCACACGGCTTACTGGCCACCTCGTGGCCGGGATAAAATGGCATATCTGCCCGAATACCAGCCCGCATCCCCACGCCAATACACTACGGCCCGGGGCAATAGGAAAGACCTGTAAGATATACTGGAAAACAAAGCAGGACAGCCAAGATCGATCTATGGATCGCGGGGGCGTGCCCCAACACACGACGATGACCGTCACGCCGGATACACTATCAACAAGTCCGGCCGGGCCGAACACAGCCAACCAGATCAATTTGAACTGCGTAGCCACATAGCCCGACACAGAGGCGCCGCACACCCCCTCTGCTTCACCGACAAAGTGATGGATCATGAATTCCCAGAAGGGTTCAAACCCGTAAACATCAAATCATATGATGGCACAACAGACCCCACAGTATGGATCGAAGATTTCCTTCTCCACATTCACATGGCCCGCGGAGATGATCTACATGCCATCAAGTATCTTCCCCTTAAGCTCAAAGGACCCGCCCGACACTGGCTAAACAGCCTGCCTGCAAATTCCATTGGCAGTTGGGAAAACCTGGAAGACATGTTCCTCAACAACTTCCAGGGCACATATGTGTGACCACCGGACGCCGATGATTTGAGCCACATTACTCAACAGGCCGAAGAGTCAGCCAGGAAATTCTGGACTCGGTTCCTAACTAAAAAGAACCAAATAGTCGACTGTCCGGATGCTGAAGCCCTGGCGGCCTTTAAGCATAATATCCGTGACGAGTGGCTCGCCCGACACCTTGGCCAAGAAAAACCCAAGTCCATGGCAGCTCTTACAACACTAATGACCCGCTTTTGTGCGGGCGAGGACAGCTGGTTGGCTCGCAGCAGCACTATGCCACATTCTGGCACTTCGGATGTCCGTGACAATAACGGAGACAACACTGAAGACACGGCAGTCAACGCCGGATTCAGCGGATCCAAATACGGTCAGCGGAAGAAGCCGTTCAAAAGAAACAATCAGGGACCGTCCAGTCTGGATCGCATACTGGAATGTTCATGCCAAATTCATGGCACCCCGGACAAGCCAGCTTCGGTGGTGGCCCCTATTACAAAGTCACGATGCTTTGTCGTTAGAATAACCAACTTTGTCTATCCTTCATTACATGCGAACGGGGTATCACTCACCTTTGTTCTCTTCGAGCTGCCTCTTTGTGAGGCCGAGCTCTCCCTGCGCCTGCTCCAGGTCCCGTTTTAATCCAGCGACCTTGGCTGTGCAGATAGCAGCGGCAAGCAGCACAACCTGCTTATTCACAGGCACACTTATTATTAGACTTCTGCGGACTATAATTGACCCTCCGTTTGGCTTTTCTTTCCGAACACGAGTATCAGGGGCTACTACCTATCGAGTGGTAATTTCACACATTTTTATTACTTACCTCAAAGCCTGTCAGGAGGCTGGTGCAAGCTTCGGTTAGTCCACTCTTGGCGGACAGAACCTTCTGAATCACCGCACTCATAAGAGTATGGTGCTCTTCATCCATGGAAGCGCCGCGAAGCGCTTCCAGCAGACTATTTGACGCCTCGAGCGTAACGAAAGTCCTCGGCATAGATGGCTCGCCCTCCCTAACGAGGGGCTGCCCGCCTGAGTCCAGAACCATTGGAGGTTCCGGAACAGTATCCGGCTGAGAGCCCGACTTACTACGGCTCTCATCGACACGATCCGCGGGGATCTTGAACCCCGCGTGTCCGACATCTGGAATTCCGCCTTGGGGCGCCTCCAGAGTCACCTCCCCTCGCTCTGGGAGCCTTTGGGACAACACCTCCGTGTCATCCGCAGGTCGAGGAGTAGTGGCCGTCGGGAGCGAGTTCATCGTTGAATCGCTAAAGGACCCATCCGAAGACGATACCTCCGGATGGACCCGGGCCGGACTGCATATATGTTCGGTGTTATAACAAGACTATGAAGCAAAGTCGCACTAAAGTACAATAGAGTGCGGAGACTTACGATCTCGCCAGGGGCTTCCCCCTGGGCAGCCACTCTTCCTCGCTGTGAGCGGCCGTGGTGGAGTAGTCCGGAAGGGACGTCTTTCCCTTCTTGGACGTCCCAGCCTCCCCCTCTGGGGCGGCCACTACTAGGAAAAGGCCTACTAGTGGCGCACCAGTTTTGCCTACTAATGGCGCACTACTGGTGCGCCACTAATACCACGCCACTAGTATTTTTTACTAGTGGTGCGCCATTAGTTGGCGCACCTGTAGTGCGCACTTACTATCTGACTTAGTAATGGCGCACCACATAGTAGTGCGCCATTAGTAATAATTTTTTTTCAAAAAAAATTTCAAATTTTTTTCATTTTTTTCTTAATCTTGGGTCACTATGGCTTAATCTCGGGGTCAATATGCTTAATCTCAGGTCAAATCGCACTCCGTGGTCAAACTTCCCAAAAGGTCACCCATCCTCACACTACTCCAGCCCAAGCACACTTAACTTCAGAGTTCTATCCAACCCCAGCACCAGCTCACTTCACAGGCACTTGTTGATATATCTAGCATATCAATCCTATTAAACCTTGTTGATGTTTAGGACTTTGTTCATGTTCATGAATGTGATGAAATTTTGAAAAAATATTTCAAACTTCTGTTCATATTACGTATCATATTTTGAAAAAAAATTCACAAAAAAAAATTGAAACTAATTTTTTTCTGTTACTAGTGGCGCACCTAGCAAACGGTGCACCACTAGTAAGTTTGAAATCTTTTGAAATTTTTTGCCTCCAGATCTTAAAAGCTCCGTAACTTTTTTCTGTTAGGTTTTTGAGGATTTGGAAAATGTTTAACGGGGTTCCCCCGGTTAAATTCGGATGTAACCACGCACTGCTTGGACGAACCGCATTCGCTAGATTCAATGCGGTACCACACTATGCATACCTCAAGCTCAAGATGCCAGGACCGCGCGGGGTCATAACAGTAAACGAAAGCATGGACCGTTCTCTATGTACAGAAGAGCATACTGTAGCCCTCACGGCCGAAGTATAATGCAGCCTCCTCCGACAAACCACCAATCCGGGAACGGCAACCTCGAGCACCGTCCAGCGAGTCCGGAGCACCCCGCAACAGGATAACCAGGCACGCCAAGAGCGCGACTAGCAATCCGGCCTCTGCTCAAGCCCCATCAAAGCAGCATTCATGCCACGCGTTCACAATTACGCACTCAGAATACCATGGGCATAGGCGGAGGCGCAGCAGTGACTCAGTCAACAGTGCGGTATAACCGCAACATACCTTCATAACCCTCCCTTTTTATCTTTCAGGACACTGCTTTAGGGCAGCCTCTTCAGAAGAGCCGGATTGTCGGACACAGGAGAGAAAACCAAGGAGGCAACATGCTTTGCGTATAAAAGGAAATACCCAGGTGGAATCTGTTCACGATCGTTATACCTGTTTTATACACCTACATGCAGCCTGCCCTTGGATAGGACATGTTAAATAGTCCTATTTACTTCTACTTAAACGCACCCATTGTAAACATACGCTTAAACATATTATTCATCAATGGGGGATAATATATAGCGTCAGCTTATTATTCCCATTTGCGCATCTTTCTTACAAATGTTTATTTAATATTGCATCCGTACACCTTGGTACGTTTAGTTCGACAGGGGCTTCTTATGGCGCCCCATAATACGGCAAGACAAGTCCGAACACTGTCAACAGTGCGGCACCCCGAACTTATAGCACTATATGCATCAGATCTGAATCACGTCTTGGGTCAATATTTGGGTTTGTCCGGCTCCCTTGTTTTGGTACCTTACGTTCCGTTATATCGGCTAAGGTAGCGCAGGGAGAACTTCTACGATTGTGTCCCGGTTCTTCCGAACAAGCACGTCAGTAGAGAAAGCCGAAAACTGACCGGCATGATGCGGCGAGAGCTGGTCGCTGTTCGAGAGGTCTTAAAATCCTTAAAGGTTTTTTCCGCTTTAGGCGAGGAATCGGCTTCGTCCGATTTAGGTGTATATAGCGCCCCAATTCGGCCTTCCGAATTCTAGGGGCTTCGCCAAAATTTAAAATTGTAGACTTCTATGGCTAAGTGAAAGTTATAAAGCCGCATAGTCCGATTGCCTTGTTCGCTGCATCGGATACCTCCTTAAGGGACCAAAAATTTGGATAAAGAGTGTCCGGGTTTTTTGAGGAACACCCCGGTACTAGTTGCATGGGGGCGGAAGCCGACAACTGGCCTACTTTCAGAATTCTATAAACAGCCGCATAGAAGGTAATATTTTAAATCAAAAGCGCTACATAGCGCAATTAACTTCGTATTTACATTACAACAATAACACAAGTACATTTACTCAAGGATCGTATCCTTGGTACATTCATCGGCCCGAGACGAGCGCCCTTCATAACGCCATCATAATATTTCTCGGGACAGCGATGCGCCTTGCCCTCCGGCGGCCCGTCCTTCACCAGCTTCTCCGCCTCCAGCTTGCCCCAATGCACCTTCGCACGGGCAAAGGCCTGGCGGGCACCCTCAATGCAAACTGATTGCTTGATCACTTCAAGCCGCGGACAGGCATTTACCATCCGCTTGATCAGGCCGAAGTAGCTAGTGGGCAGGGGCTCACCAGGCCACATCCAGACTATGAAATCTTTCATGGCCACTTCGGCCGCCCTGTGGAGTTCAACCAACTGCTTCAGCTGGTCACTCAGAGGCATTGGGTGTTCGGCCCCAGCATACTGGGACCAGAACAGCTTCTCCGTTGCGCTCCCCTCCTCGGCACGGTAGAACTCCGCGGCGTCCGATACGCTGCGTGGCAGATCTGCGGATGCCCCTGGAGAGCTCCGAATTCGGGTAAGTAAAAGAAACGCCTCCTCCACATGCTTGCTTTGCATAAAGAATGTCTCACCCGCCGCTATCTTCTTGGCCGCCTGGATTTCCTATTGTGTCTTTTCAGCTTCGGCCTTGGCGTCTTTCATACTCGCAAGGGCCTTCACAAGCTCGGCCTCTTTCATCTTAAGATCATGCTCCAAGGACTCGAACTTGTTTCCAAGCTCCTGGAGCTCTTGCTGTACCTCGCCCACTCTAGCATCTTGCTTTTCGCGCTCCCTCCGCTCCAAGGACGCCTTGTCTTCGGCCTCGGACAATGCTTTCTTCAAAGATGCCACTTCGGTGGTGGCCCCTATTACAAAGTCGCGACGCTTTGTCGTTAGAATAACCAACTTTGTGTATCCTTCGTTACATGCAAACGGGGTATCACTCACCTTTGTTCTCTTCGAGCTGCCTCTTCGTGAGGCCGAGCTCTCCCTGCGCTTGCTCCAGGTCCCGTTTTAATCCGGCGACCTCGGCTGTGCGGACAGCAGCGACAAGTAGCACAACCTCCTTATCCACATGCACACTTATTATTAGACTCCTGGGGAGTATAATTAACCCTCCTTTTGGCTTTTCTTTCCGAACACCAAACAGAGTATCAGGGGCTACTACCTATCGGGTGGTAATTTCACACATTTTTATTACTTACCTCAAAGCCTGTGAGGAGGCTGGTGCAAGCTTCGGTCAGTCCACTCTTGGCGGAAAGAAGCTTCTGAATCACCGCACTCATAAGAGTATGGTGCTCTTCATCCATGGAAGCGCCGCGAAGCGCTTCCAAAAGACTATCCAACGCCTCGGGCGTAACGGAAGTCCTCAGCACAGACGGCTCGCCCTCCCTATTGAGGGGCTGCCCGCCTGAGTCCAGAACCATTGGAGGTTCCGGAACAGTATCCGGCTGAGAGCCCGGCTTACTACGGCTCTCATCAACACGATCCACGGGGATCTTGAACCCGGCGTGTCCGACATCTGGAATTCCGCCTTGGGGCTCCTCCGGAGTCACCTCCTCCCGCTCTGGGAGCCTTTGGGACAACACCTCCGTGTCATCCGCAGGTCGAGGAGTAGTGGCCGTCAGGAGAGAGTCCATCGTTGAATCACTCAAGGACCCATCCGAAGACGATACCTCCGGATGGACCCGGGGCGGACTGCATATATGTTCGGCGTTACAACAAGACTATGAAGCAAAGTCGCACTAATGTACAATAGAGTGCGGAGACTAACGATCTCGCCAGGGGCTTCCCGTGGGCAGCCACTCTTCCTCGCTGTGAGCGTCCGTGGTGGAGTAGTCCGGAAGGGACGTCTTTCCCTTCTTGGACGTCCCAGCCTCCCCCTCTGGGGTGGCCACTACTAGGAAAAGGCCTACTAGCGGCGCACCAGTTTTGCCTACTAATGGCGCACTACTGGTGCGCCACTAGTACCATGCCACTAGTATTTTTTACTAATGGCGCACCACTGGTGCGCCATTAGTATACCAGAAACTAATGGCGCACCTGTAGTGTGCCATTAGTATGCCTAGAGGTGCGCCATTACTATCTGACTTAGTAATGGCGCACCACATAGAAGTGCTCCATTAGTAATGATTTTTTTTTAAAAAAATTCAATTTTTTTTATTTTTTTAAAACCAATTTTGTTTCATTTTTTTCTTAATCTTGGGTCACTATGGCTTAATCTCGGGGTCAATATGCTTAATCTCAGGTCAAATCGCACTCCGTGGTCAAACTTCTCAAAAGGTCACCCATCCTCACACTACTCCAGAACAAGCACACTTAACTTTAGAGTTCTATCCAACCCCAGCACCAGCTCACTTCACAGGCACTTGTTGATATATCTAGCATATCAATCCTATTAAACCTTGTTGATGTTTAGGACTTTGTTCATGTTCATGAATGTGATGAAATTTTGAAAAAAATATTTGAAACTTCCGTTCATATTACGTATCATATTTTGAAAAAAAAATCACGAAAAAAAATCAAAACTAATTTTTTTTCTGTTACTAGTGGCGCACGTAGCAAATGGTGCGCCACTAGTAAGTTTGAATTTTTTTGATTTTTTTGCCTCCAGATCTTAAAAGCCTCGTAAATTTTTTTCTGTTAGGTTTTTGAGGATTTTGAAAATGTTTAACGGGGTTCCCCCGATTAAATTTGGATGCAACTTTTCGAGTAGATGATTTTTCATATAGAAAACTTTTTAATCCGAGTTCGTATGCAAAAGTTATGCCCATTTTAGAAATTCCAGAGAGATTTGCAAATAAAGTCGAAATTCATATTTGTAAATTTTCCCAACAACTAGACCACATATCACATGGGAAACTTATTTTCTTTATTTTTTTGACATTTTCATCATTTTCTTTTATTTTTTTAAAAACTGAAAAGGCGGTCCACGGGGGGGGGGGGTGCATTCGGGGGAATTTTTTGGCCAAGTTAGTAATGGCGCACCACTCCCATGGTGCGCCATTACTAGTTTTGAAAAAATGAAAAAAATGAATTTTTTTACTAGTGGCGCACCGTGGATGTGGTGCGCCACTACTAGTTTAACTAGTAATGGCGCACTATCCCCTGGTGCGCCATTACTAGTTTTGAAAAAAAATAAAAAAAATTGAAAAAAAAATTGAATTTTTTTTACTAATGGCGCACCGTGGATGTGGTGCGCCATTACTAGTTTAACTAGTAATGGCGCACTATCCCCTGGTGCGCCATTACTAGTTTTGAAAAAAAAATTTGTTACTAATGGCGCACCGTGGATGTGGTGCGCCATTAGTAGTTGGACACTAATGGCGCACCGACACATGGTGCGCCATTAGTATATAGTAGTGGCGCACCACATGTCTGGTGCGCCATTAGTGTCCATTTCATCTATAGCCCTTTTCCTAGTTGTGGTTCAACCAAAATTGCGGTCACTTTGTTTGTTTGCCAAATAGCAACGGGCAGACATCTCTGTCTGCACAAATATCAAGCAGCTAGTAAACATATACCCCACCTTGTATTTTTGGTTTAAACATGTCTCTTCCGCTTAGCATCTATCATGTTCTGCACTGGACAATTTGATACAGTTATGTTTTTCCCTGGAGAATTTCATACCGAATTGATTTGCTGGTTCAGAGCAGAAATATAGCGCCTATTCTTCATCAGACCAAGGATATCCATGTTCGCAGTGACGGAAGAGGTGAAATCGATACAACCGAAATTGAGCATCCAATCATTGAATCATGTCCTCCACCACCAATGTAGGTCCACCCTTCCAATAAATTCACATGCAAACCACTAGTATTACTATCTAATGACAGTACAAAAAGAGTAGCAAGATAGTAGCAAACCATGTACCTTCATAATGAATAGCTCATAGTGCCACCAATTGGATATAAAGGTTTGCAAGAAAACATGCTCCTAATGTCGAACCAGTTGGACTTTTTTTGCAGTTTCACTAAAATCGAGCATCCCTGTTTGCATAGATATTGGAAGTGTGATTACTGTAAAACTGACACTAGTTGAAGCATATACTCACAAATATAAGCATTCCAATTTCTTAATGGGAAAAGGTAGCAAGACTATTTGTAGCCACCTGTTTGAAGGAATAAATAAGGCAACATTGGCTGATGTCAGAAAGGCATATATAGTTCTTTTTGAAAGAATGATCAACTCCTGACCTTTCCTCTTCTTTTAAGCATATTTTGTGCAGTTCAACTAAAATAAAATGCCGTCACCGCCTTGACAATTCAGTGACACTGTACAAAAGAAAATGACTTAACATTACATCATGATGTCAGGTATGTAGTCGACAGGCATTAGAGACAAACATACAGACCTCCTCCGATAACATAATGAACATTAATTTTAACAAAGGTGTGACTAGCTTTACCGGGATAATTTGAGTGAACTCTACAACCTCTGTTCCTTAATATAAGACGTTTTCGCGGTTCAATTTAAAGTACCCAAACGTCTAGTATTTAGAAAAACAGGTAGTAGTTTTCTTGAGCACATATCTGGGAAAGCTTGCCACACTTTATTTATGTCCATATGCTAATGCAACACCATTCGAATACTACAAATATACACTAATCTAGTGGCTAGTGCAAAAGTATTGTAGTTATTTTATTACAGGGTACAGTACAATGGTTTTACTGAACAGATTTCAATAAACTCTAGCACTGGAAGTATAAGAATTGACTATACAAAATGTAAAGGTAACAAGTTTCAGCATTGGTATACTAGCTGTGCATGAGCATTAAACCAAATACAAAAGTCTGAAGATAACTAGCATTATTAACTAATGATAGTATAAAAAAATTGCAAACCATGTACCTCCAAGGTAAATATCATTTCGAACTCGAGGGGACCTTAAAAATTGCTATCCCAATCTTGATAATCGATCGAACATAAAAACTTGATCGAACGAATCAAGAGAACAGCCGGAGGAGGAGGTGCCCACTCTTGACCTTTCCTCTTGTATTCATAATTTTTTGTGCATTTTAACCAAAATAAAATGACATCAGCGCCTTGGCATTTTGGTGACACTGTACAAAAAAATTAACTTATCTCATGAAAGTGAGGTATGTAATATATAGGCATTAACAGTGCAAAAATCTGAAGGTAGTAACGAGTTTCATCGTTGGTATATTGGCTATGCAACAACATCAGAATGCCTTAGCTAAAAAATCTTTAATTCATCCACAATCAACAGCTAACCCTGAAATAATCCAGTGACATTAAATGGCATTGCTTAAATTTATCGGTGGCATTAGACTGAGTATGGCATTAGTTAAATGTGGCATCACTTTAGCAGTAGCATAGCTTGACTTGACTGCTGGCGTTATACTAACAGCAAAAAAGTGGCAATAAGAGCATGGGAGGCCGATTCGATAAGTGGGCGCACCAGTACGATGGACCTCCACGGATGTAGAGTGGTGAGGGAGGTATGGTTGCCCAGAGCAACAAATATCCAGGCAACATATGTGGATTACGTCCCATTTTTGTTCTCTTTAGCCACCTTTTTCCTATGTGAGGACAACAAACCAATCGACCTGGTCATTCTCTATTGCGTTGTCATGCCTTTCTACCCTTCTTCAACCAAGAGACACGAGACTCGTTCCTTAGCTACTGATTTTCCCCTTTTCAACCTAGATGCGGGTTCGATGCCTACTCTCTTGGATAGTACAGTCTCCCTTCCTTTCCTTATTCAACCCAGACACGGATTAGTCTGCATGAAGTAGGGTTTCCTTTAATAGTGCAAATTAAGGTTTTCGTCTACGTGACCAGCAGAGCAGAGGATAGCAAATTGGGAAGATGGTGGAGTGGAAAAAGATCGACATGCAGCAATGTGGCAGATGGGGCAATGGAACAAGGGTATGGTTCGAAAAGAGGTAGCATACCCGAGGGTCGGCGGGAAGTGGCTTCGCTCGTTGTCGTCATCCTCCGCACACACTACGGTAGCGATCTTGGGGATGGAGGCCATCCCGCGCGGGCGCTAGGTCTGAGAGGACAGCCTTGTCGTCAGTGCGTGACCTTGCTTGCCGACGACGAGTGCGTCAACGCTGCACGTGCTTTTCTTCCCCAGAGGATCTGTGACCACCGGTGAGGAGGGAGAGAGAGGCCGTATTTTTTAGATCTGGAGAGAGGGTGATAGTGTAAGAAGCAAGTGGGCAGCCCTTAGCAAGAAAGCGCTGAAGCTCCAGCCTACATATCTTTTTTATACTACTAGTACTAGAGGTGGAGTAGTGGTAGTCGTGCTTCAAAACTGAATGGCACGCCATTAAAAAAATAAAGGTCAATAACTAATGCGGCACCTCGGGCCAATGCTGCCAGATCGCATTTTGCACGAGAAATTACACACCATGTTTCGTTGACATGTGGTCTCGTTCCAACATGTCAGTGAGACGAGGGCGAGTCCTTTTCTACTAGTATTTCCAAACGGACATGTAGGCCGGGGCGCCTCTTCGTGTATCGTGGAAAACTGGCAACCGTCCACTGACTCTTCGCCTTTCCCTCTCGATTTGGAACTGCTATCGCACGCTCTTCCTCCCTCCTCCATTTGTCTTCACCCTTGGTTCTTCCATTGTTCGATCGTCTTCTCCATGGAGGGAACAGGCCGGAAACAACCCCATTATTCTTGCCCCGACCTGAAAGATGACATGGTGGAGGAACTCATTGATCGGTGCAACGTCATCACCTCGGCTAGCATGGCAGGTTCATTCAAGACCATTCTCGACTCAACCAATAACATCATTACAAGGAACCCAAGGGTCGAGGAGCGGTTTGATCTCCCCTATCTTCTTCGCCGTGACCCTGATGACTAGCATGGGGACAACAGAGGCCTCGCCTTGTGCAAGTTGACGTCACTTGATAATGATACGTATGATGTTAAGATGCCATTGCTTGAGGGCAAGGCTTGGGCAGGCGCAAATGGAGATTGGGTTGTTTATATTGGGTATAACTGCGAGTGGAAACTTGTGAATGTGTACACTCGTCACCGGGTTCCATTTCCAAAAATCTCAGCAGACTGCCCTAAGGTTGAGCACACCGGTATTCTATGGATGTTCAAATACGACCATGGTGACTGTCTTCTACAGAAGATAGCAATTTGTCGAGTTCCCAACCACTCTTGGAATTATAGGAACTATGTAGTTGTTGCTATCTTCGACAAGCTTGTTGTCGTCCTTCGTGGTTTGACTGGATGGATATTGCTCAAAAATCAGTTTCTATACACGGATGTGTACTGTGATGCAATTCAATACGAGGGTCTTGTGTTTGCTTCCACCACTCATGGCTCTGTTTTTGCATGGGATCCTCGTAGTTTCGGTACGTTTGTCTTCCACCATAATTATAATTGTTTCATCCACATGCATGCGGGTTAGCAAGTTTCCCTTTACTAATTAACCTTCTTCTTGTGTTTCCAAGGTCATATGAACATTCCACCACCTATACTTGAAACTTTTTATAACCAAGAGCGAGATGATGATGGTGGTGATCACGAGCATGAGGACGAGTAGGGCCCATATACTCAGTGGCGCCTGGCATCTTATTCTGATGGATCACCCCTTCTTGTCTGTATACGACCCACTACTGATGTTACTACTAAGGAAACATGTGTTTTCTCCCATGGTCGCACTCTCCGGACCTATTCCAACACCCGTTGCATGGTATTCGGCATGGATACTAGTATGCTAGTGCCAATACCTTCTCCCTGGTACAGAATTGATAGTCTTGGAGAAAACTTGCTCTTCCTTGGACAAAACTATCCAATGATGGTGAAAGGCGATCCAACTGCTGTTGACATAACGTTACTATCATTTATGAGAAGGAATTGTATCTATACCTCGGGCATTTTGGTGGTTCCCTACCCTGGTACTGATATAGTAGGCCTCTTCAGCCTAGATGATCAGTCCTGCGTTGGTCTCGATATCGACAATGGATGGCCCTTCCTAGAGAATCACTTGTGGTTCAAAGCAAGCATTTCCAACGCTGAGGATTGGTTGAGTTGAAGTTCATTTCATTGCTTGTTATTTGTTGTGTGATGAAAACTTTAGTATTTATAATGTATCCTCGTTGTCGATGTGGGATGATGACCTGTTGTATGTAATAAAATGATATGCCTGTGATAAACTTACTAAATTTATGAATGGCTTTTGAGTCGCTTCTCTGAGTGAGTGCTGCGATGAGGGAAAAAATATTTTCCAAATACATAATTGTACGTGCATTGCAATAGGTTATCGGATGAGGCTAATCAACAATAGTAGTACACTATTTGTACTAGCTTCACATGCTTCGCGCATCGGGCGGGTGTTTTTACTGTAGCCATATGTTAATGTGTTCACTGTACGTAACTAGCACCTCGAATCCTCGATACTACTACTATATAAGTAGTAGGAGTAGTAGGGTGGCATGGGCCAGAACAAGCATTCACGTCTAGGAGTATGACACACACCACCAGCACGACTTCCATCTGACACCATATTTCTTGGAGTCCGTGCTACTGCAATCTCTTCAACCTAGTCGTTTCTCTAACTCAGCCATCGCACGACGGGCGAGGTGGGGGTTTGCCGATCGTCGGTTTCCTCAACTGTGGTCCCACTTATAAGGCCAACTCCAACGCCCGACCCCATACGGACCTCCGTTTTGCGTGGATTCTGTCCATTTGGTAGGGCAATGGGGTCATGTCCGGGCCATTTCTCGGATGAGGTGGCCGTGCGCTGAACGCGCGGACGCATCCCGGCCGCGCACATTTTACTTTGCAAACATATATCTTTTTTTCATCATTGATTTTTTGGTACATGGAAATACATCACAAAATTTTTGACTAGAAAAGCAAGAGCAAAGAAAACAAGAACCACAAGAATACATTTTAGAAGATATCCAACTTCCATAACTGCTCCTGTAAGTTGGATTAGTGCCTTGTCGATGCATTCATTGTTGATCTGTGGAGGCTCGATCTTGCGTGCTTCTTTATTCTTCGAGTGTAAAGAAGTAGACGTTGCTTCCTCGCATCTAGTCTCATGTCTAGCCTCTATTTTATCAACAAGTGCACCAGTCTCATCTCTAGCCTCTATGCTAGCTAAAAGTGCTAGAACATCTACTAAATTGCGCTCTATCAATATATCGATGTACTCTTCTTCCCAATACCAAAACTTGCATCCATTCTACACAATAAAATTTTAAGTTAACACAACTAGTCTAATCCAAGAGCACAACCAAAGATTTGGTCGGGTTCTTCCTCCTTTTGCCGGCACATGGGACATCCAGCATCCAGGTCGTGTCATGCAAGAAAATAGAGTGGTAGTTGAAGCCACGTGATGTGTATCTTGGGTTAAACTGTAAATAGAATCTTACTACTCTTGAGAAACTGCAAAAGCGGCCACCGAAGATCTTTATTGGATTTGTTTTTCATCACCAGCACGTCGAGGTGAAAGATGTGCAGGTTTAGTGGGTCCTCTTGCGTTTTCACTGACATGTGGGACCGCATATGAGCAAATAGACGATGGGCTCCGCGCGTCCGCTGGCTGGCTGAGAAGAGAGATAGTGGAGGGTTGAGCACAGACTCCAAGAAATTTGTTCTATGTAACCAGCACCTCGATATAGGCTCGATATAGTGGGGTGGCATGGGCCATAACTAGCATTCACGTCTAGCAGTACGGCACACGCCATCCACACGAGTCCCATCCAACACCAGTTTTCTTGGAGTCCATGCTACAACCATCTCTTCTCCCTCCTGTTTTCTCAGCCATCGTGTGGTGTGCAGGTGGGGATTTGCTGATAGTCAGTTTGCTCCACTGCGGTCCCACTTGTAAGTGAAAATGCAACACCGCACTCATTCCCCCTTGAGCGGCGTGCCGGACCAACTGTGTGGGGGAGCGACGCGAACATGGCAGGCTTTTCCTTTTGAACTTGTAACTTGTAAAATTTGGTTCTACTCCATGGCGTGACCGATAGATAGAAATAACAATTTTCCCTAGAGTAATGAGAAGTTTGGTTCTGGCGCGGTTCGTGCATGGAGTACGTACGAAAATTATGAAGTTGATGCGAAAGGTAAGATAATTACTAGTAGTACCATATACTACTACATGGATTTGACGGAAAGATAAAAATACATACGGATCCATCAACGACATCCTCACGCCCTAGTGTGCCATGTCACCAATCGACGTGTGAGGAGCAACGGCTTTGGCGGCAAGCTCAACATGCTGCTGAACAATGCCGTCCAAGGTTGCCTGCGGTCCAAGAAGGCCAGCATCCTATCGTCCTCCTCTTGCATGTAGTAGTCTTTGTGGACGATTTGCACGTAGACATGGGTGATTATGTCGATGGTGTCTTGCTGCGCCAGGCGCTACACGTCGAGCGCGACCTCGAGGTGGACATTCTCCGGTGTGACGGCAGACAGTCGCAGGGCCACCAGTGCATCGAAGAGGTTGTCACCATAGTGGTTGTTGAGGGTGGCGGGCATCGCAGAGCCTGGGCGCGTCGGCTGGAGGCGTACGTCAAAGTCTTCCGCGATCTTCTTGACGACAGTGAACTTGTCGAGGAAACCGACGAGGACCTCGTCGAACAAGGATACAAAGTTGTCGTCCAAGCGGCCACTAGCCCTGGCGGCCTCAAGCACTACCTGGAGACGTTCCTCGGTGTCGGGCCGCAAGCCGGCGTCATGGACTATCTAGCACAGCCGGCTGATGCCCGCGCTCATCGCCTCCATGGGTCTAGCTTAGCTTCTAGTCAACTGATCTTGTGATTCGAGTGATCACTCTTGCCCTTGGTTAGCGTGCGTAGGTGTAGGATTTTGTACTACTCCCTCCGTCTAGGTGTGTAAGTCATCTTGCGAAAACCAAATAATCCCAAAACACTTAGGCACGGTGCATTAACTTCTACCTCATTTCTTGTTTCTTGACATATCAACTAATAAGAGATTTGGGGTGTGCATGCTTTTAATGACTTGAGACTACCAAACACGACATGCGGTGGTAGGTTCATTGCATGCAATGCTATTAATTAGCAAATAAACATTAAGTTCTCTCATTTTCCCCTCCTTGGTCACGGTGCACAACCTAAGATGACTTACTCACCTAGACGGAGGAAGTAGATTGGACTGGCGGGGATCCTTTATATGAGAAGTGCAGACTATGTTGAATTCACGTGCGTGTTGGTCATCTACTCCTCGGCCCTCTACTGCACCTGCCTTTTGCTGTATGACAGGTGGGCCAGACACCCGTTAGGCCCACGTGTCATTCACCCAAAGGCAGTTGCAGTAAGTCAATGAAGCTGCGTCCCCCTCCGTGTCGGTGCAGTATAGTCATCTCACCGGACCTCTAGTTGGGGCCAAATGAGATAAGTTTGATGTTTACTGGTTTATTGGTCCCCTTTGCATTTTGCGCCAAGTTTTGACCTTTGATTTAAGTAATAAAATGTCAATGCATGTAAACAAAAATGTTTTGTAAGTCACCTTATGAAAACCAAATAATACCAAAACACTTAGGCACGGCACATTAACTCCCTCCTCGTTTCTTATTTCATGACATATCAACCAATGAGAGATGTGGGCCGTGCATGCTTTCAATGACTTGAGATTACCAAACATGACATGCAGTGTTTAGTTCATTGCATGTAATCCTATTAATTAGCAAAAAGACATTAAGTTCTCTCGCCAATAGGAATAAAACAATACACCATGTATTTATTTACAAAGGGAGTAATACATTTTTTGTGACATGCATTACTAGATATTGCTAGTCAAATACTAAAATCCAGATGGACGTGGTAGTACTCCTAAATCCAGACGATGGTGCTACTAGTATTAGTAGTAGTACTACCAATGTAGTACTAGCACTGTACTACCCGTTGGTCAAATTATTATGTGCTGCTCCTCATAGTGAAGTGACAAGACCCTTCATCAGAGATGACACCTGAGTATAGGCGCCGTGTTCGGCATACCATAGTCAGCCTCACTATCTGCAGTCACTATCATCGTGGCTGTTGAGCTAGCCTGCTTACATCTAGCCCTGTTTGACATAATTTCCCGTGCGTAGAAGCCCGTGCATTGCATGGAACACCAAGATTGGGGGTGGACGGCGCCGGCAGCGGCCATCGCGCCAGATTTTTCCATGGCCTTCTCGATATGGTGTGGAGGAGATAAGGCTAATTGTGAGAGACAAGGAGTTGTTTGTAAATAGGGAACAAGTGCGGGCATCTTTTTGCAAAAATGGAGAAGTTTGGTTTGTATGCGTCAGATCTAGATCCGACGGCTATTGGTGAAAGATGGGAGGCGCAACATCATCCCCAACTCAGGACCTGTTTGATTCGCAGGATTTTGAAAACGCAGGAATAGGACACGGCAATATTACAAGTTTCAAACTGATATTACAAATGTTAGGAGTAATGCTGCACCTACGAAGAGGGAATTACTAGGAAGTTTACGTAAGAACTTTTGTTACTTTAGGTGGATGCAACATTATCATACAAACTAAAATCCATCGACATGACAAGTCACTAATGGGAAAATAAGTTTTCGAGTCTCTAGTCACTTGATGTTTCAAAAACAAATTCAGCTTCTGCGGAGACTTTGTCATTTAGGCTTAGACGCTTGTGGTGATCAGCACACCATTCATTGTTGCGCCAGAGAACGCCAAACCTCATTACCTTGAGCACACTTGCCTCCAGAACAAAGAACCTGGCCAATTTAATCTCAGATGTGCTGCCTCGGTAGTCGATCAAATCAATTTCTGTAAGATGGAGATCAAGGCATTCGATGAGATTGTTATAGTGCAGCACATTTTTCACTTTCGGGTCTTTTTTATCTGCAAAAGAAGAGAACATATTAGAGCAGCTGGCTGTATAAGATTGTCGTGTCATCAAGAGGTACCAATATCATTCGCTCATATGATAGGGTTGGCTGGCTAGTGATATTTTTTCACTCCCTCTCTCTCTCCCTCACTCTCTCTCTCTCTCTCTCTCTCTCTCTCTCGGTTTCCTCTCATTTACCTAGGAGCACGTGAAGAGCTTGGGCATTTGTTGCCTTCCACTATGTGGCCGATGCCATATTTTGCAAAAGTATGCCACATAATACGCATCGATGTCAAATCAAAAGATTTTGGCACCACTCTTGCAATGTGAGAGAGTTGGCACCGCTGTGCACACAGACCCACATGTATAAACAAATCAATCAAACCAACTACACCAGCCTCTCACTCTCGCAAACAAGTGTTTTTTTATTGCCTCAGTCCTCTCTCTCCCACGCAAGTGTTTTTTCATTGCGTGAGTTAATTTGGCACTGGAGCAAAGTAGGTGATCTAGATTGGGGCACCAGGTGAGCAATGGAGCGGCATCAATGCCGAATGCACCACAAGTGAATTTGGCACGTGTTTTGGCCTACATAGCCCACTTTTGTACTCCCTCCATCCCAAAATTCTTGTCTTAAATTTGTCTAAGTACGGATGTATCTAGTTACATTTTAGTGTTAGATACATCCGTATCTAAACAAATGTAAGACAAGAATTTTAGGACAGAGGGAGTACTACCTCATATTTAGTATAAAATTTTGACCATTGATTTATCTAAGAAAATGCCAATGCATGTCACTAAAAATTACACCATTTGAAATTATGTTCAAATACGAATCCAACGATATAGTTCTTAGTGACATGCATTAACATTTTGTCAGTTAAATCTATGGTCAAATTTTGATACTGCAAAATAGGAAGAGTAAACCAGGACGGAGGTAGTACTTGCTCTTAGGGTAACCATAGAGTTACTGGAGTAGTCTAAGTTACTTTCCACTATGACTAGCCTAGGCTACTGTAGTAGTACAACAAAAAAACGATGCAAGTGATCACGTGAGAAAAAAATACTAAAACATTTCTTTCTGTGCAGTGCATAGATGCAGTTTTGAACACTACACTTGTCATCAAAATTTGGGAAAATTACGAAAAAGTTGAGCTACATTGTGATTACCGTTTACTAATAGGAAAGAAGTTTCACCTCGATGAGTAGCTTCTCCGTGCATGGAAAGCATGTAAGGAATCGAACAACTTGATCCAGATTGGGGCCGATAGATTTTATTGCCAAGATCTTCATTGTGCGCATAGACTGGGTCAAGCTTCTGGGAATCATTTTCTGGAAGACAGTCGTAAATACATCAAGAAGAAATTTAAAAATGTGAATTTCAAGAAGACGGAGAAGAAGATGAGTGGTGTACCTGAACGATTACGGATCCAATAAAGAGTTCAGAGAATTTGGCAGATGAATACACCAACGCTGTCAATTTCGGTGCGTCAATGACCCCAATTTTTCTTAGACCTTCTAGATCCGATACAAGAAATCTCTCAAGGAAAGGCGCATTCTCAATGACCATAATGTGGAACAGCTGGAGTGATCTCTTCCCAATTGATGTCTTGTTGTGGGGCCAGCAAGACACATAAATCCATCGGAGATTCGTCGAGGCGATGTGGAGGCTAATGAATCCGTGGATCTGCTCAATATGAAGGTACTTGAGCGCAGCACAGCTGCGGAGCAGGTGCTCCAGAGCCTTCTTTGAGATGACAACGTTGAAGAGGTCGAGCTGCTTGAGTTGAGGGAGAATAAGGGCGGGCGCGGAATTAATCTGGGGAAGATAACAGGAGGTAAAGCTGGCGCGGCGTAGCGTTGCCGTGAGGCAGAGCACGGACGGCGGCAGATAGCGACATCGTCCAGCTTCAAAGCTGAGCTCCTCGAGTTGATCTAGGGCGGGGGATAAGAACCACTCGTCGAACTTGGGTTGGACCTTACAGTTGGTACTGAACATGCGGATGTCAAGGCGTCTGGCTGGCCCAAGGTGCGATGAAAGGATCTTGGAGACTGCAGCCATGTGCTTGCAATCCTCGTCGCAGAGGCAACTGTCGAGGGTGCGGTTGAGGGGGTCGCCACACTAGAGGGGTGCCACCGCCGGGAGAGCAGGGCGGTCCGCACGGCAGATTTGGTGGGGAGGAGGCTGATGATGACGAGCAACATGTCATCGGCGAGGCTGCTGATGAAGTCTAGGATCGCCGGATGCGGTTTTGGCTCGAGCCGCCTCTGCTTGTTGGCTGCCTTAAAGTCCATCTCAACCGGCAGCGATGCCGGTGTACACGTGTGCTGGTGTGTGTTGTGTGCTGGGTGTGCGCGAGTGCATCCTTCTGTGCAAGCCGTCACACAGTGGTGAATTGTGCGCGAGTGCAGCCTTCATGCACAAGAAGTGTGTCCTCAATGCGCCCTCAATTTACTAGCGTGCGGGGTGCTACCCCGAGTGGTTTCAACTTTTTTTACTTCACCGCGTGTCAGATTGGCCTCTAGTTTACTTATTTTCACCCACTGCCACAAGGGCCAGCACACGAAGATACAGAACACGAGCTGACAAGGCATCATGTGGACTGGTTGTCTGATCAACTAAACAATATACGGAGCTACACACTAACACAGTGAGTGTATAATCCGTCGGTATAGAGAGTTCGAGTGAGAGGGGAGGCCCGTGAGAGATAGCAGAGAGAGAGAGAGAGCGAGAGAGAGAGAGAGAGAGAGAGAAAGAGCTACTCCCACCGTTCGATAATGTAGTTCCAACATTTTTTTAAAGTCAAACTTTTGAAACTTTGACCAAGTTGATAAAGAAATTACTTATACCTACAATACCAAAGATAAATGATAGTATGAAGTAAGTACATGTTGTGATGAATCTAATGATCGTTCCAGATGTAAATGTTTTTCTCCACATATACCTGGTGAAACTTTGTTGATGTTTGACTTTTCAAAACATCCATATGCTTATGGACGTGACAGACTCCCTAACTAGAGAGAGAGAGAGAGATAGAAAGAGTGAGTGAAAAAAGTGTGTGTGCGTGTGTGAAAGAGACATGGACAACCCACGATAAAAGTAGAGAAAAAGCGTGTGTGTCTTATGCAAACATATCACACATGCATCTTCGACAACGGAGCAAGGTGAGGAAATAGTGTGTGGTTGTTTGCAACCGAGAGAGCAAGACTCCTACCACGTGGCCAAGAGGGGTCTGACAAACAAGGGAGAGAGGTCGAGAGAGACATACGAAGAAAATGCAGACATGGGGAGGAGAGAGTGTATGTTTGTCATAGAGAGATCCCCTAGAGATCGTGATGGGACTACATGGGTGGGAGATCGAGTGACAATGTGTGTGCATGATAGAAGATGCCCCGAGAGATATCGATATAGAAGTATGGATGGAAGGAGACAATACGTGTGTTCCTGATGGCTAGTGAGAGATAATCATACTTAGGGGGGGAGTGCTTGCGCCTATGATGGAGTGAGGGATTATGGTACTTAGGGGGTGCGTGTCACATGGAGAGAGAACAAGGGCGGAGAGTGTTGGATGGGTCTATATGTATAGCGTGAGCGAGACATGTGTATGTGTGAACTAGGGAGATATAAAGTTTGAGAGAGATTGAGGAGCCCCGATAAGGCTGAGTGGTGCGTTAGATAGCTGAGAGGGGGAAAGAGATATTCCATCCGCTCGATAATGCAGTGCATGTAAATTTTTTAGAAGTCAAACTTTGGAAACTTTGATCAGGTTTACGCAAATGTTATTTATATCTACAATACCAAAGATACATCATACAAAACTACATCTCATGGTGAATCTAATGGTATATGTTTGACGTTCTAGATGTAATTGTTTTTCTCCACAAACTTTGTGATGTTTGACTTTTCAATAAATCTATACGCTATGGACCGAGCAGAGTGCCTAAGTCGAGAGAGATCAAGTCTGTGTGAAGGAGAATGAGTAAGTGTGCAAAAAGAGTATGTGTGTGGAAGAGAAAATGACAACAAACGATAAATTAGAGAGTGTGTGTGTTTTTTCGTTTCTTATGCGAACATATCATGCATGCATCTCCGAGATAGAAAAGCGAGGCGAGGAGATACACGAAGATAGCTAGTGTGTGATTGTTTGCAATGGATAGAGACACCCCTATAGCACATGTACAATAGAGGTTTGGCCAACAAGGAGCAAAGGTCGAGAGGGACACATGGAGAACATGGACTCATGGGGAGGGAGAGAGGGTGTGTTTGTGATAGAGAGATCCCCTCGAGATCGTGAGGGGAGTATATGGGTGGGAGATCGAGAGAGGTGCGTGCGGGATAGAAATATGCCCCGAGAGAAATTGAGATATACCATGCACATGTTTGTGATGGAGACTAAGATTAGCTAGTCATATACATATAGGGGGGACTGCGTGTGCCTACAATTGAGCGACAGACCATCATACTTGGCTAGCTAGGCATGAGATTGTGTGTGTGTGCGTGTGAGATGGAGATAGAATGAGGGAGAGAGATAGAGTTTTAGATGGGCCTATCGAGTGCGAGTGAGATATGCATGTGTATGTGTGACCCAGGTAGATGGAGAGTTCTAGAGAGAGGGGGAAGAGCGCCAAGATGACAGAGTGGTGCATGAGAGAGTTACGGGCAATGAGCCAAGGAATTTGTGTGCGTATGATGAGTGCACCCAAGATATCTAGCTTGGACTAGAGTATCATACATAGTGTGCGAGAGATACCTATAGATGGAGTATATATGCATGCGAACTAGAAAGACCCCCCCCCCACACACACGCACAGACACACAAAGAGAGAGAGAGAGAGAGAGAGAGAGAGAGATGCAGAGAAAGGGATAGGGACCAACAAGGTTTGTGTGTCGTATGCGTGCGACAGAATTGAAGATTGTCGGAGGATAAGAACCACTCATTTCCATGCATTGCATTATCCAAAGTTTGACTTCTAAAAAATTTACATGCACTGCATTATCGAGCGGATGGAATATCTATTTCCCCCTCTCAGCTATCTAGGGCGGGGGATAAGAACCACTCATCGAACTTGGGTTGGACCTTACAGTTGGTACTGAACATGCAGATGTCAAGGCGTCTGGCTGGCCCAGGGTGCGATGAAAGGATCTTGGAGACTACAGCCATGCGCTTGCAATCCTCGTCGCAGAGGCAACTGTTGACAGTGAGGTTGAGGGGGACGCCATGCTAGAGGGGTGCCACCGCCGGGAGAGCAGGGCGGTCCGCACGGCAGATTTGGTGGGGAGGAGGCCGATGATGACGAGCAACATGTCGTCCGGGAGGCTGCTAATGAAGTCTAGGATCGTCGGATGTGGTTTTGGCTCGAGCCGCCTCTGCTTGTTGGCTGCCTCGCCGTCCATCTCAACCGGCAGCGATGCCGGTGTACACGTGTGCTGGTGTGTGTTGTATGCTGGGTGTGCGCGACTGCATCCTTCTGTGCAAGCCGCCGCACAGTGGTGAATTGTGCGCGAGTGCGGCCTTCACGCACAAGAAGTGTGTCCTCAATGCGCCCTCAATTTACTAGCGTGCGGGGTGCTACACCGAGTGGTTTCAACTTTTTTTACTTCACCGCGTGTCAGATGGGCCTCTAGTTTACTTATTTTCACCCACTGCCACATGGGCCAACACACAAAGATACAGAACACGAGCTGACAAGGCATCATGTGGACCGGTTGTCTGGTCAACTAAACAATACACGGAGCTATACACTAACACAGTGAGTGTATAATCCGTCGGTATAGAGAGTTCGAGTGAGAGGGGAGGCCCATGAGAGTTAGCAGAGATAGAGAGAGAAAGAGGTACTCCCACCGTTCGATAATGTAGTTCCAACATTTTTTTAAAGTCAAACTTTTGAAACTTTGACCAAGTTGATAAAGAAATTACTTATATCTACAATACCAAAGATAAATGATAGTATGAAGTAAGTACATGTTGTGATGAATCTAATGATCGTTCCAGATGTAAATGTTTTTCTCCACATATACCTGGTCAAACTTTGTTGAGGTTTGACTTTTCAAAAGATCCATATGCTTATGGACGTGACAGAGTCCCTAACTAGAGAGAGAGAGAGAGAGAGAGAAATAGAAAGAGTGAGTGAAAAAAGTGTGTGTGTGTGTGTGTGTGTGAAAGAGACATGGACAACCCACGATAAAAGTAGAGAAAAAGCGTGTGTGTCTTATGCAAACATATCACACATGCATCTTCGACAACAGAGCAAGGTGAGGAAATAGTGTGTGGTTGTTTGCAACCGAGAGAGCAAGACTCCTACCACGTGGCCAAGAGGGGTCTGACAAACAAGGGAGAGAGGTCGAGAGAGACATACGAAGAAAATGCCCCGAGAGATATCGATATAGAAGTATGGATGGAAGGAGACAATATGTGTGTTCCTGATGGCTAGTGAGAGATAATCATACTTAGGGGGGGAGTGCTTGCGCCTATGATGGAGTGAGGCATTATGGTACTTAGGGGGTGCATGTCACATGGAGAGAGAATAAGGGCGGAGAGTGTTGGATGGGTCTATATGTATAGCGTGAGCGAGACATGTGTATGTGTGAACTAGGGAGATATAAAGTTTGAGAGAGATTGAGGAGCCCTGATAAGGCTGAGTGGTGCGTCAGATAGCTGAGAGGGGGAAAGAGATATTCCATCCACTCGATAATGCAGTGCATGCAAATTTTTTATAAGTCAAACTTTGGAAACTTTGATCAGGTTTACGCAAATGTTATTTATATCTACAATACCAAAGATACATCATACAAAACTACATCTCATGGTGAATCTAATGGTATATGTTTGACGTTCTAGATGTAATTGTTTTTCTCCACAAACTTTGTGATGTTTGACTTTTTAATAAATCTATATGCTATGGACCGAGGAGAGTGCCTAAGTCGAGAGAGATCAAGTCTGTGTGAAGGAGAATGAGTAAGTGTGCAAAAATATTATGTGTGTGGATGAGAAAATGACAACAAACGATAAATTAGAGAGTGTGTGTGTTTTTTCGTTTCTTATGCGAACATATTACGCATGCATCTCCGAGATAGAAAAGCGAGGCGAGGAGATACACGAAGATAGCTAGTGTGTGATTGTTTGCAATGGAGAGAGACACCCCTATAGCACATGTACAATAGAGGTTTGGCCAACAAGGAGCAAAGGTCGAGAGGGACACATGGAGAACATGGACGCATGGGGAGGGAGAGAGGGTGTGTTTGTGATAGAGAGATCCCCTCGAGATCGTGAGGGGAGTATATGGGTGGGAGATCGAGGGAGGTGCGTGCGGGATAGAAATATGCCCCGAGAGAAATCGAGATATACCATGCACATGTTTGTGATGGAGACTAAGATTAGCTAGTCATATACATATAGGGGGGACTGCGTGTGCCTACAATTGAGTGACAAACCATCATACTTGGCTAGCTAGGCATGAGATTGTGTGTGTGTGCGTGTGAAATGGAGATAGAACGAGGGAGAGAGATAGAGTTTTAGATGGGCCTATCGAGTGCGAGTGAGATATGCATGTGTATGTGTGACCCAGGTAGATGGAGAGTTTGAGAGAGAGGGGGAAGAGTGCCAAGACGACAGAATGGTGCATGAGAGAGTTACGGGCAATGAGCCAAGGAAGGTGTGTGCGTATGATGAGTGCACCCAAGATATCTAGCTTGGACTAGAGTATCATACATAGTGTGCGAGAGAGACCTATAGATGGAGTATATATGCATGCGAACTAGAAAGACCCCCCCACACACACGCACAGACACACAAAGAGAGAGAGAGATGCAGAGAAAGGGAGAGGGACCAACAAGGTTTGTGTGTCGGATGCGTGCGACAGAATTGAAGATTGTGTGTGTGTGTGTGTGTGTGTGAGAGAGAGAGAGAGAGCGAGCGAGAGAGAGAGAGAGAGCAAGAGTCCGGGAGAGGGGGAGGTCGCGTTTTATGCATCAAAGATTGATATAAACCATGCTTCGATATAAACTTGCATTCAAATATTTAAATTGAGAACATGTTCTCTGCAATCCACACATGAGCTGATATATGCGTATATCGAACAAGTTCATTAATTTGACTTTCAACATGTTCATGGAGTACTATAATACTGTACAACATGCTACTCGATTGAGGTGTTCAATTTTGGATTTAGTTCACTATTTTCACCTAGTGAACGAGTTATTTCATTGAATCGAGATATTTCATTTTAGGTTTGATTCCCTTTTTGAGTGGGTCAACTATTTGTCATATAATAAATCACTAGCAACGAGCATGTAAAAACACATTACTCCCGAGCATCATCTCCCCATCTAAAAAAGAAGTGGTAACCTAATATTTCAAAATTTGATTTGAATCGACTTGGTAAGGTAGACATGGATGCTCGTTCTCCCAAAATTTGAACGAACCCTTAAGCATCCTCTTCTCGGTGGAATTCGCCTAAGCAAATAAATGGGAGATGCGAAATTACCGTCCTATGTGGGACATGCATCAATTGGCCCATTGTACATCGAGGGTAGGTTCGTAACTTCATCCAAGCGCGCCTTCTCCTCGGCCGAAATGACATGTGCCGAATAATTCATAAACCATGGTCGGAAAAACACGCTCTCCTCGCCCGAAATAGCTTGCACCCACTATTTCAAAACACGCTCTCCTCGCCCAAAATCGCTCTCGCCCACTATATTTCAAAATATACACCCTCCTTGCCCGAAATCACTCCCGCCCACTATTTGGGGAGAAGCAAAGATACTCTACTATCCCCGACCCTCAGTACACAAACCCAAGCCGAGAAGCCTAAAGGCAGGGTTAGAACTGTAACTCCCCCTTACATTTCAGACAAATGTGTCCGTAAGACATGGTTCCAGTCCCCTCCGAATCCCCCCATTCATACCTCATGGGCGGAAAATCACCTTCTCCCCGGAAGCTCCCTTCTCCCGAGCCGCGAAACCTCAGCCCCTCCTCCATGGCGCCCCCACAGCACCAATTTCACAGCCGCCCTCCTCCCTAATGCTGGAGATGATGTCCATTTGTCGTTGTGCACTGGGCCGTGTGCCTCTTACTCCGTGCTTCTGGAGCTGCCTCGACGACGGTCGCGTGAACCATACCAGAGCCGATTCACCCCCGCTGTTGTTCACAGTGCCGGAGCAGCTCCAACTTCGGATCCGTCCAGAGTCCCGGTGCTGCTTCCCTGTACTCGTCGACCGTCACGACATCGTTGTTTCCCTGCCACTGGTCGCCACCGCAACTGCGCCGGCCTCACCGACTCGGCAGATGGACCTGCCTACTTCACCATGCCGCCAGATAGGTCGCACCCTCATCTCAAATCACTTTATTTAGGCGTCAGTTGTCTGAATTTTTATTCTAGGCCAATCGATTCCCAATGGGAAGCAGAACCCTTCGAGGCGGCGGAGCTCCTAGGCTGTCGGTTGGCTGGTGTCTAACATAAGGGTGCGGGGCCGCAAGTTCGTTGCGGAAGCAGCGCTTATATGGCTATCTTAGAGTTGCGTGAGTTGAAGGTACTACCGCCGCGGGATCTGGATGACAGGGAGTCTTTGTGGATTGGCCCGGGGGCGGCGCAACCATGGTAGTGCGGTGGGGCGGGGAGCGGGGTTTTGGCCGGGGCCACGGACGGCGGAGGCAGGATGCTCTGCCGTTGGTCGCTGGCTCTTCGGGGAAGATTCCGAACAGTGTCAGCCAGGAGGTACAAGACGGCCATCAAGCCATCCGGCGTAGATCGGACAGTACCAAAATAAAATAAAATCGTGTGACCCCAATTTAGTCTTCAGTCAACAGACATGTGACCACTCTCATACCTTGTTGTTGATCTCTTAGTGTATTTCTTCAGATCAACGAGATATGTCATTCTTAACATTATGCATTATCTGCATCTTCAGCCACACCGTCTTTCGACTCACCGCAGCTGCTCCAACAAGGGAAGCATACACCAGAAGGGACCTATAGTCCCCACTCAACAGTTCCCTGCATCGAATGCGCGTGCCCGACATGGACAACCACAACAACTGCAGGGCCATCGACAAGACAGCACATGATGCTCACTCCTATAGATGCCGGCCAGATAGGTTGTACCCTCATCTTACTTGTGTGCAACATTTATGGCTTTGTTATTCATCTAAGCATGGAAAATAGATTATCACATTTCACTTTATATCAATGCTGATCTCTTACGGGTCTTGTTCAGGAGTTAACGTTGTTCCATAGTTATCATCCATCAGCCAATGCTATCCCACGGGCTGGTGATTATAGTATTATACCACTTCTAGTATTACCTATGTTGTTCTTCAATACTTTTGTGTGCCATCTAGTTAATCTCGAGTACAAATGATACATATTCTGTAGCTTTCATCTGTGTTCTCCCTTTAGTTTTTGAGACCTGTTGCTGCTAGTTAACCCCAGTCCTACTATTTATGTCGTCTCCTACAGGCACTCATGACATAAATCTAACTACTAGTTGTCTTCCATGGATGCCAGATATAATTGCACACACGGATATATCCACAAGAACCTCACGGAGCAATGTAAAGGGCAATAAACTTGATGTAAATGATACCCAATATGATGGAACATGTAAAGGCAGTTCTTCAAAAGACTTGCAGAAAATGAATCCTCTTCACCCCACAAGGTCCTTGCTCTAACTTGGCCTGTGATATGGGTACAACATGCATATAATGCCCTGGAGTGTATCTACTCTGTTGCAATTCCATGTGCTTAGCATGTTGATCATGCATGTAAATATGTCATGCCTTCCTGTTTTTCAGTACCTATTCCATTCATGATAACATGTTTTCAAATTCAAGTACTGTCATTCTACTCTATCGCAATGCCATCTGATTAATTTGGAGATCATGCTTCTGAATATCTTATGAATTGTTATTCATCAGTATGTACTTCATCTGTCTACCATACCATGTTTTTTTACATTGAAGTGTTGTTCTAGTGCTCTGTTGCAATGCCATCTTAGTTTCCCAAGCATACACGTGTATGTTGCCTTAGTTTTTTCTATACGTATTCCGCTAGCATACAGTTTTACATTCAACTAGTGTTTTTTTACCGTGTTGTCCTGTTGTATCCCTAGCTCTTACACCATACTCCCTCCTTCTGGATTACATGTTGCCGAAATGGATAAAAAAGGAAGTATCTAGAACTGAAATGTGCCTAGACCCATCCATTTTTTCCGGATGGAGGGAATACATGTCAATATGTCATGCCTTTCTATTCTTCAGTACCTATTACATCTCTCTGTTGTAGCATGTTTTATAATTAAAGCACCATTCTTCTATACAAGGCATGCAAGGGGAAGACGACTATGTTAGAGTCTGAAGGGATACAAACAAGGCATTTACAAAAGATCCAAACGCCAGGAGATAATAAACCAACTCCAGTTTTTATAGATACTGCTCCAGCACAGAGAAACCCAACTCCTACTTATAATAAGCAGATTCCAGTGGCCAAAGAACTAGTCCGCTCCAGTCCAGCAAAACTATGTCAACTCCATTCTAAGAAGCGTGTGTGTATCCTTGCATCATGAAATTTTATAGCATGCTGATCATATTTTCTACATGTTTATTACCCATCTCTCTTTTAAAAAATAAGCTTAACAGATAGAAGAATTTTTGCACTAGTATCGTCTGTGAGGAAAGATTCTTGCAGGAATTTTCTGTGCTCCAGTGCAGATGTAAGTACATGTTGTATATCACTATATTTTTACATTAGCATGTATTTTGTTAATCAGCGTGAATCCAACCTTTATCTGATCTAAATTTAGTTGTAGCACAATGTATGATTAAAGGCCACAATGTTGATTTTTGTAAGGAAAACTGCCTGGTAGTTTTGCATCCTGAGCTGCATGAGTGTACTATCTCAGATCAGTGGGTTTGAATACTTTGGTTCTGCAGTGGGTTTTTAGTGTTTTTTTACTGTGTTGTTGATAACCCACAAGTGTAGGCGATCGCAACAGCTTTCAAGGGTAGAGTATTCAACCCAAATTTATTGATTCGACACAAGGGGAGCCAAAGAATGTTCTTAAGTATTAGCAGTTGAGTTGTCAATTCAACCACACCTGGATAACTTAGTATCTGCAGCAAAGTATTTAGTAGCAAAGTAATATGATAGTAATGGTAACAGTGGCAAAAGTAAAGATAATAGTTTTGTAGTAGTTGTAACAATAGCAACGGAAAGGTAAATAAGCGAAGCACAATCTGTGAAAAGCTTGTAGGCATTGGATTAGCGATGGATAATTATGTCGGATGCGATTCCTAATGTAATAGCTATACCATAGGGTGACACAGAACTAGATCCAGTTCATCAATGTAATGTAGGCATGTATTCGAAATATAGTCATACGTGCTTATGGAAAAGAACTTGCATGACATCTTTTGTCCTACCCTCCCGTGGCAGCGGGGTCCTAGTGGAAACTAAGGGATATTAAGGCCTTCTTTTAATAAAGAACCAGAACAAAGCATTAGCACATACTGAATACATGAACTCCTCAAACTATGGTCATCACCGAGAAGTATCCCGATTATTATCACTTCGGGGTTGTCGGATCATAACACATAATAGGTGACTATAGACTTGCAAGATAGGATCAAGAACTCACATATATTTATGAAAACATAATAGGTTCAGATCTGAAATCATGGCATTCGGGCCCTAGTGAAAAGCATTAAGCATAGCAAAGTCATAGCAACATCAATCTCGGAACATAGTGGATACTAGGGATCAAACCCTAACAAGACTAACTTGATTACATGGTAAATCTCATCCAACCCATCACTGTCCAGCAAGCCTACGATGGAATTACTCACTCACGGCGGTGAGCATCATGAAATTGGTAATGGAGGATGGTTGATGATGACGACAGCGACAAATCCCCCTCTCCGGAGCCCCGAACGGACTCCAGATCAGCCCTCCTGAGAGAGATTAGGGCTTGGCGGTGGCTATGTATCGTAAAACGCGATGAAACTTTCTCCCTGATTTTTTTCTCCATGAAACAGAATATATGGAGTTGGAGTTGAGGTCAGTGGAGCATCAGGGGGCCCACGAGACAGGGAGCGCACCCAGGGGGGAGGGCGCGCCCCCACTCTCGTGGACAGGGTGTGCGTCCCCTGGCCTTGATTCTTTCGCCAATATTTTTTATATTTTCCAAAAGTTATCTCTGTGGATTTTCAGGTCATTCCGAGATCTTTTGTTTTCTGCACAATAAACAACATCATGGCAGTTCTGCTGAAAACATCATCAGTCCGGGTTAGTTTCATTCAAATCATGCAAATTAGAGTCCAAAACAAGGGCAAAAGTGTTTGGAAAAGTAGATACGTTGGAGACGTATCAACTCCCCCAAGCTTAAACCTTTGCTTGTCCTCAAGCAATTCAGTTGATAAACTGAAAGTCATAAAGAAAAACTTTTACAAACTCTATTTGCTCTTGTTGTTGTAAATATGTAAAGCCAGCATTCAAGTTTTCAGCAAAGATTATGAACTAACCATACTCACAATAACACTTAGATCTCACAACTACTCTTATCAATGGCATAATCAGCTAGCGAGCAATAATAATAAAACTCGGATGACAACACTTTCTCAAAACAATCATAATATGATATAACAACATGGTATCTCGCTAGTCCTTTCTAAGACTACAAAACATAAATGCAGAGCACCTTTAAAGATCAAGGACTGACTAAACATTGTAATTCATGGTAAAAGAGATCCAGTCAAGTCATACCCAATATAAACCAATAGTAATGAATGCAAATGACAGTGTGCTCTCCAGCGGGTGCTTTTTAATAAGAGGGATGATGACTCAACATAAAATTAAATAGATAGGCCCTTCGCAGAGGGAAGCAGGGATTTGTAGAGGTGCCAGAGCTCGATTTTAAAATAGAGATGAATAACATTTTGAGTGGCATACTTTCACTGTCAACGCAACAACTATGAGATGGCGATATCTTCCATACTACATGCATTATAGGCGGTTCCCAAACAGAATGGTAAAAGTTTATACTCCGCCACCACCAACAAGCATCAATCCATGGCTTGCTCGAAACAATGAGTGCCGCCAACTAACAACAGCCCTGGGGTGAGTTTTGTTTCATTATATTGATTTGCTTTGATCTTTTTGATCATGGGACTGGGCATCCGGTTACCGCCATTTTCTCGTGAATGAGGAGCGGAGTCCACTCCTCTTGAGAATAACCCACCTAGCATGGAAGATATAGGCCGCCCTAGTTGAAACATGAGCTGCTCGAGCATACAAAACAGAATTTCATTTGAAGGTTTGGAGTTTAGCACATACAAATTT
Source organism: Triticum aestivum (assembly GCF_018294505.1). Lineage (NCBI taxonomy): Eukaryota > Viridiplantae > Streptophyta > Magnoliopsida > Poales > Poaceae > Triticum > Triticum aestivum. Next base: position 128,421,474 of record NC_057795.1, on the reverse strand, counting down.
ACATGGAACGGCAGGTAGATACCGCATATAGGAAGGTATCATGGACTCATATGGAATAACTTTGGGGTTTATGGAGTTTGGATGCACAAGTAGTATTCCCGCTTAGTACAGGTGAAGGCTAGCAAAGGACTGGGAAGCGACCAACTGAGAGAGCGACAACAGTCATGAACATGCATTAAAATTAATTTACACCGAGTACAAGCATGAGTAGGATATAATCTACCATGAACATAAATATCGTGAAGGCTATGTTGATTTGTTTTCAACTACATGCGTGAACATGTGCCAAGTCGAGTTACTCAATTCATTCAAAGGAGGATACCATCCCATCATACCACATCACAATCATTTTAATAGCATGTTGGCACGCAAGGTAAACCATTGTAACTCATAGCTAATTATGCATGGCACAAGCAACTATAATCTCTAAATAGGCTAAATCAGGAACGATGAACTCATCATATTTACAAAAACAAAAGAGGTCGAGTTCATACCAGCTTTTCTCATCTCAATCAGTCCATCATATATCATCATTATTGCCTTTCACTTGCACGACCGAACGGTGTGTATAATAGTAATAGTGCACGTGCATTGGACTAAGCTGGATTCTGCAAGCATTCAACTCAAGAGAGAATACAAAGTAATATGGGCTCTAAGTTAAATAAACAATCATGCATATGAGAGCCACTAAACATTTTCAGTATGGTCTTCTACTCTCGACCCCCAAAGGAAAGAAAAGAAATAAAACTATTTACACGGGAAAGCTCCCAACAAGCAAGAAGTAGAACGAGAGAACTTTTTGGGTTTTCATTTTAATTTCTACTACAAGCATGGAAATTAAACTAACTATTTTTTGGTTTTTCTTAAGGTTTATCAAACACACAAGAAGAAAGCTAGAAAAAGAAATTAAACTAGCATGGATAATACAATGAAAGAGTATGAGCACCGACAACTAGAATAGTGTGTGAACATGAATGTAAAGTTGGTGAGAAATACGTATTCCCCCAAGCTTAGGCTTTTGGCCTAAGTTGGTTTATTGCCAAGGATAGCCTGGCTGATATCCGTAGTTATAACTGGGGTCGTACTGAGATGCAGCAGCAAATGCATCCTGAGCTGCGGCATGTTGGCGAGCCGCCTCCGCTCTCCCTTCATGTTCAGCTGCCTCCTCCCTGGTAACAACATATCTTTGTTTTTCCTGGTAATCAAAAAGAGAAGGAGCAGGGAGAGTAACATGGACAGCGCTACGTCTGTCAAAGATTAGTCGATACTGTAGGAATTGTTCATTCCTCATAAGAAAATGATGTTTGACCATCGCGTCATAATCTAAATAAGCAAGAAGCAACTCCATATTCCATCTCATGGGGCTATACCAAGATAATTAGCAACACGGGTCGCATAAATCCCTCCAAATAAATCTCCAGATATACCATTATTATGCAACCTATGTGCAACTATTGCCCCCAAGTTGTAATCTTTATTACCTAACACAGCACTCTTGAGGACACAAAGATCAGGGACACACATGTGACATGCTTCATCTTTACCATTAATGCATCTACCAATGAAGAGAGCAAAATAATGTATAGCAAGAAAATGAATGCTCCCTATGGTAGCTTGTGCTATATCCCTAGATTCTCCCACAGTAATACTAGCAAGAAAGTCTTTATATTCAGATCTGTGGGGGTCATTAACATCGCCCACTGCGGGAGTTTGCAAGCAGTTGTAAAATCTTCTAAGTCCATGGTATAGCAGGAAAATGAATGCTCCCTATGGTAGCTTGTGCTATATCCCTAGATTCTCCCACAGTAATACTAGCAAGAAAGTCTTTATATTCAGATCTGTGGGGGTCATTAACATCGCCCCACTGCGGGAGTTTGCAAGCAGTTGTAAAATCTTCTAAGTCCATGGTATAAGATTTATCATAAATATCAAACAGGACACTCTGAGAATTACATGAAGATTTATATTTAAACCTTCTTACGAATGAATCAGTCAATAGATAGTACTAAGGACACTTATCTTGTAAAAAGTCCTCCAGATCGGCATTACGCACATATGGGTCAAATTCATCCTTGATGCCTGCTTTGATCATAAACTCGTCTGATGGCCACTCACAAGCTCGCACTTCGGCATCCCTTGGTGGTACATCGTCTTGCTCACGCATAGCACGTCTGAGTCCTTTCTTTGTTGAGGAACCACCTTGATACATTCTCCTAGACATATTTCTTTTTCTGAAAAATTTCTGAAATTTTAGTAGCTTCAAAATAAAAGTGAATAAAACTAAACAAGATTGGTAGCAACTACTCCTACAAGTGCCTAGAGCCTATATCATGCATTAGAATCACTCGGGACCTCATAAATTTAACCTGCAAGCTTAAGAACAGGGTCACCTATACAACAAAAATTTGCAATGAATAAAGCACTAGAACAAAAACTAATTGGACCAATGGAGGAGTCACATACCAAGCAACAATCTCCCAAAGCAGTTTTGTGAATGGAGCTTTGAGCAAGGAGATCAAAAATCGTAGCAAAATGAGCTAGAACTCGTGCTTGAGCTGGATGGGGATTTTTTGGGAAGAAGATGGAGTGTGTGGGTGCAGGAGTAAGTGGATGGGGACCACCATGGGCCCACGAGACAAGGGGCGCGCCCAGGGGGTGTGGGCGCGCCCTCCACCCTCGTGGCCTGGTGCCTAAAATCCTCAAATATTCCATAAAAAATCATACTAAATTTGCAGGGCATTTGGAGCACTTTTATTTTCGGGATATTTTGTATTGCACGGATAATTCAGATAACAGACAGATAATACTACTTTTTCTTTATTTATTCTAAATAACAGAAAGTAAAAAGAGGGTATAGAAGGTTGTGCCTTCTAGTTTCATCCATCGCATGATCATCAAAATGAATCCACTAACAAGGTTGATCAAGTCTTGTTAACAAACTTATTCCGAATAACACAGAACCGGAGAAATTTTGAATAACACTAAGTTACCTCAACGGGGATATGAACATCCCCAACAATAAGAATATCATACTTTTTCTTGACAGTAGGAAGAGACAATTCAAAACCTCCAATAATGATAGTTGGAACTTTTCCAATAGAATTGATACAATGAACTTGAGATTGTTTCCTCGGAAAGTGTATCGTATGCTCACGACCATTAACATGAAAAGTGACATTGCCTTTGTTGCAATCAATAACAACCCCTGCAGTATTCAAAAAGGGTCTACCAACGATAATCGACATACTATCGTCCTCGGGAATATCAAGAATAACAAAGTCCGTTAAGACAGTGACATTTGCAACCACAACAGGCACATCCTCACAAATACCGACAGGTATAGCAGTTGATTTATCGGCCATTTGCAAAGATATTTCAGTAGTGTCAACTTATTCAATTCAAGTCTACGATATAAAGAGAGTGGCATAACACTAACACCGACTCCAAGATCACATAAAGCAGTTTTAACATAATTTCTTTTTATGGGGCATGGTATAGTTGGTACCCCCGGATCTCTAAGTTTCTTTGGTACTCCACCCTTAAAAGTGTAATTAGCAAGCATGGTGGAAATTTCAGCTTCCGGTATCTTTCTTTTATTTGTAATGATATCCTTCATATATTTACCATAAGGATTTACTTTAAGCATATCAGTTAAGCACATACGTAAGAAAAATCATTTCAACAAAGCACTCAAAATCCTCATCATCATTTGTCTTGGATGGTTTAGGAGGAAAGGGCATGGGTTTCTGAACCCATGGTTCTGTTTCTTTACCGTGCTTCCTAGGAACAAAGTCTCTCTTATCATAACATCGATTCTTTGATTGTGGGTTATCAAGATCAACTACAGGTTCAATTTCTACCTCATTGTTTTTGCTAGGTTGAGCATCAACATGAACATTATCATTAACATTATCACTAGGTTCATGTTCATCACCTGATTGTGTTTCAGCATCAGAAATAGAAATATCATTGGGCTTCTCAGTGTGTCTATAACAGGTTCACTAGAAGCATGCAAAGTCCTATTGTCTTTCTTTTTCTTCTTTTTATAAGAACTAGGTGTCTCTAAATTATTTCTCTGAGAATCCTGCTCGATTCTCTTAGGGTGGCCTTCAGGATACAAAGGTTCCTGAGTCATTCTACCAGTTCTAGTAGCCACTCTAACAGCAAAGTCATGTTTATTATTTAATTCATCGAGCAAATCACTTTGAGCTTTAAGTACTTGCTCAGCTTGAGTGGTAACCATAGAAGCATATTTGCTAATGAGTTTAAGTTCACCTTTAACTCTAGCCATATAATCACTCAAGCGTCCTATCTCGAAAGCATTATTCTTTAATTCTCTACCAACATAAGCATTAAACCTTTCTTGTCTAGCCATAAAGTCATCAAATTCATCTAAGCATGGGCTATGAAATTTAGTAGAGGGAATTTCAACTTTATCATACCTATAGAGAGAATTTACCTTTACTACCTGTGTCGGGTTATCAAGACAATGTGTTTCTTCAACAGGCGGTAAATTAAGACCATGTATTTCTTCAATAGGTGGTAAATGTTGGAAATATGCCATAGAGGCACTAATAAAATGGTTATTATTATATTTCCTTGTTCATGATAATTGTCTATTGTTCATGCTATAATTGTATTGATCGGAAACCGTAATACATGTGTGAATACATAGACCACACCATGTCCCTAGTGAGCCTCTAGATGACTAGCTTGTTGATCAATAGATGGTCATGGTTTCCTGACTATGGATATTGGATGTCATTTGTAACGGGATCACATCATTAGGAGAATGATGTGATGGACAAGACCCAATCCTAAGCATAGCACAAGATCATGTAGTTCGTTCGCTAGAGCTTTTCTAATGTCAAGTATCATTTCCTTAGACCATGAGATCATGCAACTCTCGGATACCGTAGGAATGCTTTGGGTGTACCAAATGTCACAACGTAACTAGGTGGCTGTAAAGGTTCACTATAGGTATCTCCGAAAGTGTCAGTTGGGTTGGCACGAATCAAGACTGGGATTTGTCACTCCGTATGACGAAGAGGTATCTCTGGGCCCACTCGATAATGCATCATCATAATGAGCTCAATGTGACTAAGTAGTTGGTCACGGGATCATGCATTACAGAACGAGTAAAGTGAATTGCCGATAACGAGATTGAACGAGGATTGGGATACCGATGATCGAATCTCAGGCAAGTAACGTACCGACTGACAAAGGGAATTGTATACGGGATTGCTTGAATCCTTGACATCGTGGTTCATCCGATGAGATCATCGTGGAACATGTGGGAGCCAACATGGGTATCCAGATCCCGCTGTTGGTTATTGGTCGAAGAGCTGTCTCGGTCATGTCTGCATGATTCCTGAACCCGTAGGGTCTACACACTTAAGGTTCGATGACGCTAGGGTTATAAGGAAGTATGTGATTACCAAATCTTGTTCGGAGTCCCGGATGAGATCCCGGACGTCACGAGGAGTTCCGGAATAGTTCGGAGGTGAATATTTATATATGGGAAGTCATCATACAGTCACTGCAAATAATCGAGGGTATACTGGTATTGTACCAGGACCACCGGAGGGCTTCCGGGGGTCCACCGGGAGGGTCCACCTGCCCCGGAGGGCCTTATGGGTTGTAGGTTGAAGGGAACCAGCCCCAAGTGGGCTGGGACGCCACCCCACTAGGTCCCATGCGCCTAGGGTTGGGGGGAACCCTAAAGGGGGCACCCCCTTGTCTTGGGGGGCAAGCCCCTCCCCCCTTGGCCGCTGCCCCCCTCTAGATCCCATCTAGAGGGGCCGGCCCCCTTCCCCCTTCTCCCTATAAATAGATGGATGGAGGGAGGAGTGCAGCAACACATCCAAGGTGCAGCCTCTCCCCTCCCCAACACCTCTCCTCCTCCGCAAGAGCTTGGCGAAGCCCTGCCGGAGAACTGCCACTCCATCACCACCACACCGTCGTGCTGCTGCTGGATCCCTCTTCCTCAACCTCTCCCTCCTCCTTGCTGGATCAAGGCGCGGGAGACGTCATCGGGCTGCACGTGTGTTGAACGCGGAGGTGCCGTTTTTGGCGCTTAGATCGGAGTCCACCGTGATCTGAATCACTTCGAGCACGACTCCTTCATCCATGTTCTTGCAACGCTTCCGTCTCACAATCTTCAAGGGTATGAAGATGCACTCCCCTCTCTCTCGTTGCTAGTTACTCCATAGATTGATCTTGGTGATGGGTAGAATTTTTTTTATTTCTGCAACGATTCCCAACAGTGGCATCATGAGCTAGGTCTATGCGTAGTTTCTATGCACGAGTAGAACACAAGATTGTTGTGGGCATCAATTTTGTCAATTTAGTTGCCACTACTAGTCCTATCTTGTTTCGGCGGCATCGTGGGATGAAGCGGCCCGGACCGACCTTACACGTATGCTTATGTGAGACAGGTTCCACCGACTGACATGCACTAGTTGTTGGAAATATGCCCTAGAGGCAATAATAAAATGGTTATTATTATATTTCCTTGTTCATGGTAATTGTCTTTTGTTCATGCTATAATTGTGTTATCCGGAAATCGTAGTACATGTGTGAATACATAGACCACAACATGTCCCTAGTGAGCCTCTAGTTGACTAGCTCATTTATCAATAGATGGTCACGGTTTCCTGACCATGGACATTGGATCTCATTGATAACGGGATCACATCATTGGGAGAATGATGTGATGGACGAGACCCAATCCTAAGTATAGCACAAGATCGTGTAGTTCGTTTGCTAGAGCTTTTCCAATGTCAAGTATCATTTCCTTAGACCATGAGATCGTGTAAGTCCCGAATGCCGTAGGAGTGCTTTGGGAGTACCAAACATCACAACATAACTGGGTGACTATAAAGGTATACTACAGGTATCTCCGAAAGTGTCTGTTGGGTTGACACGGATCGAGACTGGGATTTTTCACTCCGTATGACGGAGAGGTATCTCTGGGCCCACTCGGTAATGCATCATCATAATGAGCTCAAAGTGACTAAGTGGTTGGTCACGGGATCATGCATTACAGTGCGAGCAAAGTGACTTGCCGGTAACGAGATTGAATGAGGTATTAGGATACCGACGATCGAATCTCGGGCAAGTAACGTACCGATTGACAAAGGGAATTGTATACGGGATTACTTGAAACCTCGACATCGTGGTTCATTCAATGAGAATATCATGGAACATGTGGGAGACAACATGGGTATCCAGATACCGCTGTTGGTTATTGGCCGGAGAGTCGTCTCGGTCATGTCTGCATGTCTCCCGAACCCGTAGAGTCTACACACTTAAGGTTCGGTGACGCTAGGGTTGTAGAGATACTAGTATGCGGTAACACGAAAGTTGTTCGGAGTCCCGGATGAGATCCCGGATGTCACGAGGAGTTCCGGAATGGTCTGAGGTGAAGAATTATATATAGGAAGTCCAGTTTTGGCCATCGGGAAAGTTTCGGGGGTCACCGGTATTGTATCGGGACCACCGGAAGGGTCCCGGGGGTCCACCGGGTGGGGCCACCTATCCCGGAGGACCCCATGGGCTGAAGTGGGGAAGGGAACCAGGCCCTGGTGGGCTGGTGCGCCCCCCTTGCCCCCCTGCGCCTAGGGTTGGAAACCCTAGGGGTGGGGGCGCCCTACTTGGCTTGGGGGGCAAGCCACCCCCTTGGCCGCCCCCCGCCCTTGAGATCCAATCTCTAGGGGCCTGGCGCCCCCTGGCCCCTATATAAAGAGGGGGGAGGGAGGGAAGCCGCACCCAAGTCCGTGGCGTCTCCCTCTCCCTCTGCAACACCTCTCCCTCCCGTAGAGCTTGGCGAAGCCCTGCCGAGATCGCCGCTGCTTCCACCACCACGCCGTCGTGCTGCTGGATCTCCATCAACCTCTCCCTCCCCCTTGCTGGATCAAGAAGGAGGAGACCTCTTCCCCAATAGTACATGTGTTGAACACGGAGGTGCCGTCCGTTCGGCACTAGGATCATCGGTGATTTGGATCATGACGAGTATGACTCCCTCAACCCCATTCTCTTGAACGCTTCCGCACGATCTACAAGGGTATGTAGATGCACTCCTCTACCTCGTTGCTAGATGACTCCATAGATTGATCTTGGTGAAGCGTAGAAATTTTTTATTTTCTGCAACATTCCCCAACAGTGGCATCAGAGCTAGTTCTATGCGTAGTTTTTATGCACGAGTAGAACACAAACTTGTTGTGGGCGTAGATGTTATCAATTTTCTTGCCACTACTAGTCTTATCTTGCTTCGGCGGCATCGTGGAATGAAGCGGCCCGGACCGACCCTTACATGTACGCTTACGTGAGACAGGTTCCACCGACTGACATGCACTAGTTGCATAAGGTGGCTAGCGGGTGTCTGTCTCTCCTACTTTAGTTGGAGCAGATTCGATGAAAAGGGTCCTTATGAAGGGTAAATAGAAATTGGCATATCACATTGTGGTTTTATGTAGGAAAGAAACGTTCTTGCTAGAAACCTATAGAAGCCACGTAAAAACATGGAACAACAATTAGAGGACGTCTAACTTGTTTTTGCAGCATATGCCTTGTGATGTGATATGGCCAAAAGGATGTGGTGAATGAAATATATGTGATGTATGAGATTGATCATATTCTTGTAATAGGAATCACGACTTGCATGTCGATGAGTATGGCAACCGGCAGGAGCCATAGGAGTTGTCTTTATTTTTGGTATGACCTGCGTGTCATTGAATAACGCCATGTAAATTACTTTACTTTATTGCTAAACATGTAGCCATAGAAGTAGAAGAAATCGTTGGCGTGACAAGTTCATGAAGACACGATGATGGAGATCATGGTGTCATGCCGGTGACGAAGATGATCATGGCGCCCCGAAGATGGAGATCAAAGGAGCAATATGATATTGGCCATATCATGTCACTATTTGATTGCATGTGATGTTTATCATGTTTTGCTTCTTATTTGCTTAGTACGAAGGTAGTAAATAAGATGATCCCTTATAATAATTTCAAGAAAGTGGTCCCCCTAACTGTGCGCCGTTGCGAAAGTTCATTGTTTCGAAGCACCACGTGATGATCAGGTGTGATAGATTCTAACGTTCACATACAACGGGTGTAAGACAGATTTACACATGCAAAACACTTAGGTTGACTTGACGAGCCTAGCATGTACAGACATGGCCTCAGAACACAAGAGACCGAAAGGTCGAACATGAGTTGTATGGAAGATACGATCAACATGGAGATGTTCACCGATAGTGACTAGTATGTCTCATGTGATGATCGGACACAGTCTAGTTGAGTCGGATCATGTATCACTTAGATGACTAGAGGGATGTCTAATCTGAGTGGGAGTTCATTAAATAATTGGATTAGCTGAACTTAATTATCATGAACTTAGTCTAAAAACCTTTGCAAAATGTCTTGTAGATCAAATGGCCAACGCTCATGTCAACCTCAACTTCAACGCGTTCCTAGAGAAAACCAAGCTGAAAGATGATGGCAGCAACTATTCGGACTGGGTCCAGAACCTCGGGATCATCCTCATAGCTTCCAAGAAAGCATATGTCCTAGAAGGACCGCTAGGTGAAGCACCCATCCCAGAGAACCAAGACGTTACGAACGCTTGGCAGTCACGTGCTGATGATTACTCCCTCGTTCAGTTCGGCATGCTTTATGGCTTAGAACCGGGGCTCCAAAAGTGTTTTGAGCAACACAGAGCATATGAGATGTTCGAAGAGCTGAAAATGGTTTTCCAAGCTCATGCCCGGGTCAAGAGATATGAAGTCTCCGACAAATTCTACAGTTGTAAGATGGAGGAAAATAGTTCTGTCAGTGAGCACATACTCAAAATGTCTGGGTTGCACAACCGCTTGTCCCAGCTGGAGATTAACCTCCCGGACAAGGCGGTCATTGACAGAATCCTTTAGTCGCTCCCACCTAGCTACAAGAGCTTTGTGATGAACTACAATATGCAGGGGATGGTGAAAACTATTCCTGAAGTATTTTCAATGCTGAAATCAGCAGAGGTGGAAATCAAAAAGGAACATCAAGTGTTGATGGTCAATAAAACCACTAGTTTCAAGAAAGGCAAGGGTAAGAAGAACTTTAAGAAGGACGGCAAGAGAGTTGCCGCGCCCGGTAAGCCAACTGCTGGGAAGAAGCCAAAGAATGGACCCAAACCTAAGACTGAGTGCTTTTATTGCAAGGGAAAGGGACACTCGAAGCAGAACTGCCCCAAATACTTAACGAACAAGAAGGCCGACAACACCAAAGGTATATGTGATATACATGTAATTGATGTGTACCTTACCAGTACTCGTAGTAGCTCCTGGTTATTTGATACCAGTGCGGTTGCTCATATTTGTAACTCAAAACGGGAGCTGCGGAATAAGCGGAGACTGGTGAAGGACGAGGTGACGATGCGCGTCGGGTGTCACACCCTAGCTGGTCATGCATTAGAGTGTGTGCATCATGTTTAATTTTCCATTTAATTTGAATTGGGGATCTGTGAAACCCTCAGAATCATTTTTAAAATGATCCAAATAAAAATTTCTCCAAAAGGGTCCAAGAAAATGCTCATGTGGCTCTCTGAAAATATTGGACAGAGATAAAAATCAAACCAATATTTTTAGGAGCTCATAGGTATTTATTTTGGGCTTTTGGAATTGATGCATAAATATTTGCATTGGAAATATATTAATTATATATATTAATATATGTCCAAATATTATGCCAATTATAAAGGAGCTCTGGAATAATATATCTAGCCCCTGCAAAAATTGGCATAAGTTAAATAAATGATTTAATATATTATTTAAATCAAAACAAATGTCAGAAATTAGAAAACAGAAAAGAAATAACAGGAGGAGCTTACCTGGGCTCCTCCCTGTGCGGCCCAGCCAGCTGGCCGGCCCAGCAAGCCAGCCCAGCCCACCACCGCCGTCGTCCTCCTGGCGCCAGTCGGCCAGGCGTGTGGCCGGCGCGCGCGCACGGCCGGAGCGCCACGCCACCAGCTCGTCTGCCTGCCTCCCCCGCCAGCGCGACGCCGCGGCGCTTCTTCTCGGTGCCGCCCCGATCCCCTGGCCTTATCCCCCTCTCTCTCCCGTGCTGCTCCCTCTCTCTCTCTCACGGCCGAACACCACCGTCGCCGCCGTTCGCCATAGCAGCCATCTCCGGCCACCCCTCGCTCCCCCGACTAGCTCAGGAGCTCCGCCTCGACTCCCTCTTCCTCCCCACCGCTCCACGGGTCTCCGGAAGCCCTGCATCGCCGCCTACGTCGCCGTTCCCCTCTTCGGGCTCCGACCATCGTCGCCGTCGAATTCGTCGTCTCCAGCGCGTCCCCGAGCCCGCTAACCATCCCTGCAGCTCCGCGGTGAGCCCCCGGATCGTTTCCCCCTTCTCCCCTGGTCTCTCCCGACCTCTAGGCCCTAGCCCCACCTTGGCCGAGAGCTCCACGCCGCCGGCGATGTCGCCGTCGTGGCCACGGTCACCGTAGCACCCAACCGAGCACACTATCGTGCTCTACACCTCACTAGGATCACGCAGCACACACTAACGCCTCCCCAAACCCTCTGCAACATCGATCCCGACCGCACCCGAACTCCGGCCGCCGCAGCCGAGCTCGCCGCCGTCAACTCCGGCCACCCCGAGCCCAACCACCACCACCAATAGTCGCGGCTCAACCTCAGCAACACGTAGATGCCTTCCGCCGTCCATTTGGTTGCCGGAATGGCAAAAAGCACTTTCGCCGCCGTCTCGGACCTCGCCGGCGTCATGTCGCCGGTGGGGTTTGACTTGTCCGACCTGGGGTTTGACCCCCCAGGGTCACTGACGCGTGGGCCCTGTCGGCCAGGTGGTTAGATTAGCGCTAACTACTGTTAGTCAACCCCCCCTGACACTGACAGTGGGCCCCAGCGCCACTAATCCCTAATTAGGATTAATTTAATCCTGTTTAACCCCCCCTGTCACTGACGTGTGGGCCCCACACGTCAGGTTTGACCTCAGCCAGCCACAGTTGACCACTGACGTCATGCTGACGTCATGCTGGCGCAATAATTATAATTTCTGGATTTAATTTAAATCAGGAAATTCCAGAATATTATTTAAACTTCAAAAATTCATAACTTTTATTCTGTAACTCCAAATTGGACAAATTATATATGAAAAATGATCAGAAAAATCCAATCTATCCATCTGTACTATTTTCATGCATGATCAAACAAGTTAAATTGATGTTTTAAGCAGAACAAGAAAAAGCACTTAAAGAGGCCATGTTTGAGTTTGAAATTTGAATCTTTGATTCAAATTTGTTCAAACCCTTCTGGTTTTAGTTGCATTAGCCCAACACACTCATCTTGCCATGTCTCATGCATGCATCATATTGTTGCACATTGTTTGGTGATGTTTGCGTATCGATGTCCTTTGCGACAGGTTCTGCCCCCGAGGAGTACCGTGATTACCCTAACGAAGAATCATATCCGAGCATCGAACCATCAGGCAAGCAACCAACCATTTGATCATATCGATACAATCCCATGTTCTCGCTCCTGCTCTCTTTTACTGCATTAAGACAACGCGATTCAAACTGCTGTGTGCTACGGTAGTTGAACCCATTTCCTCTGCATGACCTGTCATTGCCACAGTAACTAGATGAAACCCACTAGCATGTGTAGGAGTTGATTGAGCCATATGTATGTGTTGTTCCTACCTTGCTATGCCTGCTATGCTTAGAGTCGTGTCAGGTCTGGTTCATCTGGGTGATGGGCTAGAGTGAAATGTTATGTCGGTAATGAGAGTGGTGTGGTGAACACGATTTGGTAAAGGTATCGATGAGAGGCCATGTAGGAGTACATGGTGGGTTGTTTCATTGAAGCCGACCTTAAGCACTGAGATCTGTATATGTGATTTAAGATACAGCTACTACCATGCATTGGGCCCTGAAATATGACCCCGCTCGACTTCTTATTCACCCTAGCTCTCTGTCCAGGAGTTGCAAGTAGTTTCTGGTGTTTGTAGCCTACTGGAGGCCGTGGACAGCGCTGACCGTAGGGGTGGGCTGTGATGCGGTAGGTACGTGGCACGGTGTACCGAATACCCGTTAGGTATCTCGGGAACCCTGTTCACATCGTTCGGGGCCGTATGGGAAACCTCGGCCGGACTCCCTGCGGATGGAACCTGAATAGGCGATAAACCTGGACTAGAGGCTTAAGTGTTTAGGTAGGTCGTGGTCTACACCCACGTCGGCTTTCGCTTGAAGTCTGCCGAGCACATGTCGTGTGCAGACGCTAAGTGGTGGAAACATGTATGAAGAAGTACACCCCTGCAGGGTTAACATGATCTATTCGAATAGCCGCGTCCGCGGTAAAGGACTACTTGGTTGCCTATACAGTTCATAGACAAGTAAATGGAAACTACTAAAAGCCTCAAGATAAGTGTGAGTGCCGAGGATGGCTTTTCCGTAGGAAGACGGAGGTGGATCCTCGGTAGTGTATTGAAGTGGTGAGTAGTGGACTCGTGTGCGCAAAACCATTTCAAGTTGGAGTATCGTAGGATAGCCTAGCCAAGAGTCAAAGCTGGCTTGCTGCAATAACTCCACCAACCCTTCTTGATACTATGCATGTATGTAGGATCTGATGTAAGTCTTGCTGAGTACCTTTGTACTCATGTTGCTATAATCTACATTTTTACAGAAGACGCTGCAACCCCTTCTGATGGGTTCTATGTAGACGTTGACATCAACGAGTAGGCTAAAGACCCAGGTGGTGACCCTGAGCTTGTGAAGGACCACGTAGTATAGTTAGGCTTTCCAAGCCTCTTTTATTTTACTAGTTGTCTGTACTCAGACAAGTTACTTCCGCTGCTGGTTTGTATGACTGTATGACTTGTATGTTGGGTCGTGAGACCCGTACCTTTGTGTATGTTATGTATGGCTCCCTGAGCCTTAAATAAAGTACTTGTGTCATAGAGTCATGTTGTGATGCTTCGTTGTATTTGCACATATCGAGCATATTGTGTGTATGATTGAAATGCTTGGTATGTGTGGGATCTGACTATCTAGTTGTTTATCTTTAGTAGCCTCTCTTACCGGGAAATGTCTCCTAGTGTTACCGCTGAGCCATGGTAGCTTGCTACTGCTCTGGAACACTTAGGCTGGCCGGCATGTGTCCTTCTTCGTTCCTGTGTCTGTCCCTTCGGGGAAATGTCACGCTTTGAGTACCGGAGTCCTGTTAGCCCGCTACAGCCCGGTTTACCGGAGTCCTGCTAGCCCAGTGCTACAGCCCGGACCCACTTGCTGATGACCGACACGTTCGAAGCTGGGTCATGGATGCCTGTCCCTGTAAGTCTGTGCCACTTTGGGTTTACGACTAGTCATGTCAGCCCGGGCTCTTTATCATATGGATGCTAGCGACACTATCATATACGTGAGCCAAAAGGCGCAAACGGTCCCGGGCAAAGGTAAGGCGACACCCGTGGGAACACCGTGCGTGAGGCCGCAAAGTGATATGAAGTGTTACCGGCTAGATCGATGTGACATCGAGTCGGGGTCCTGACAGCGTTGGTATCAGAGCCGGACTGCCTGTAGGTTCTCCAAGCCAAACTGGTCGATGTTGAGTCTAGAAATTCTTTAGTTATATGTAGGGGAATTGTTTGTGGGATGGAACGTAAGGCTCTTTTTACTCCTTATACCTTATGACTTTCTGATCTGAGTCAGTCCATTCTTCCACCGGGGGTTAAGGAATTAGGATCTGTTCTCTCTATCAGGATCACGAGTTACTAATCAGTAGTACCTTATAAGTTTGATGGTTACAAGCCTAGTTCAGTTCTACTACCACCTTATGTTGCCAGAATGGTTTCAGAACTTTGATATGATGATGTTGAGTGTGTACGAAATCCTTTGTCAAATGTCTCAAATCCTTCTTGAGCATTTACAGCTGTTATGCTGCCGAAATTTTGCTAGAAATTCTAATGCCTTTGCATTATGATTGTGCTTTCAGATGGCCACTCGCGACCTCAATCAAGTGGTTCGCCTGACTCGATGCCTAGATGTACCCGGCCATACTGCTAAGTTGGTCAGGGTAATGACTGAGGCTGGATACCGCTGGTATCCTGAGTACACGGTCGAAGAGCAATTCCGGGACTTCAATCAAAGCCAGTATCTCTGCACTGTCAGGATATTTCCATCTTATCCTGGATCCACCGAGCCTCTTCACTGTTCCTATGGACTCGGGGTTACTATTGAGATGGCTGTGCAGGACGCCGCCTACTCTATGATGACCATTATGCGAGTCAGATCTGGTTTATTTCGGGACTCTGATTTCCGGTATATGCCAGGATCACTTCCGGGAGCACAAGGGTATCTCCAGGCTATCTATGCTGACTCCACTCAGGAGGATTCACGGACTCGCACCACTGCTGAGATGCTCGAGGATAAGGACCGTGAAAATCGGGCCTTGAGGTTAGAGCTCTTCAATACCCGTGCTGACCACTGGGCTACTTTGACTCGGTTCGCACCGGCGGTGCAAGCTGGATATTCAGATATGCGCGATCTCTATCCTGTGAGATCTGCTCTGCCAGACGTGATGGTTTGGCGTGATGTAGGAGGCATCACCCCACCTCGCGGTCCCCGCAGGCCACCGTTTGTTGGTCCAAGGCCTCATCCTAGCCCCTATGGTCCACAAGCTCCGCGAGACCGTCTGTTTCCGGATGATCATGTTGAGCTTCCAGGCTATGGAGGTGACTTCTACGAGGACTACTACGGATCGGTCTGAGCTAGTGGTAGTATCACTAGTTCGCACTAGCCGTGTCGTCTATCGTCCCGCGTGACTCGTGGGATATGACCTAGTTGTACTCCTTCCGGAGGTGTAGAAAAATAATGTATAGGAGCTTGGAATGCCTCCGATGAGATGTAATCCTCTTTTCACCGTAATAGTACTTTGTTTGGTCTTGTACTAAACCCTGTATGGTGTGTATGACGATGGAATAAAAGAAGCAGTTTCTGTATCTACCATGTCATACGGATGATCATCTTGCATTTCGAGTTATTCCTTACATTATGTATCCTATGTCGGAATTTTACCATCCTGACTAAATCATTGTCTTGTTTACCTAGGATGGTCAACACGCGCGCTAACCCTGCTCCTCAAGAGCAGGCCGAAGGCAGTGAAGTCAGGGATGCAAATCTGCCTCATCCTCCTTCACTAGCCGAGGTTATGATGGAAGCTGAGAGAAACAAGCGGGAGACCAACCGTTTGTTGGAGCGTATTGAACAGAATACAGCACACCATCAGAGGGCTAACGTGGTGTCACTCAGTGATTTTATCAAATTGCATCCACCCACGTTCCACCACTCCGTCGAGCCTCTCGACGCTGATGACTGGCTTCGCAGTATCTCTCACAAACTGCGTTCCGCGCTGGTAGCGGAGGCTGACAAGGTCACCTTTGCTGCATATCATCTTGAAGGCCCCGCCAGTCTATGGTGGGAGAATTATGGAGCTATGCGCCCAGCGGGCCATGTCACTACTTGGGCTGAGTTCAGCGAGGCTTTCCGTGAACATCACATTCCGGAGGGTCTCATGGACCGTAAACGTGAAGAATTTTGCAGTTTCACCCAAGGCCGACTTTCTGTGGATGCCTATAGCAGGGAGTTTGGTAACCTCGCACGATATGCAACTGAGGAAGTTTCTACTGACGCCAAGAAGCAAGCAAGGTTCCGTAAGGGCCTTAGTCCTGAGCTTCGCCGCGACCTCCGTCTGCATGAGTGCACAACTTTTCAGAAACTTGTCAACAAAGCCATCAGTGCTGAAACTGGTCAGACTGACTATGACGCAACACGCAAGCATGGCCGTGACATGGGTTCCTCATCCGGTGCTGGTCCTCAGAAGCGCCGCGTGTGGGTGCCCAACACCGCCCTGCCACCCAGGTTCACACCGAGGCCATCTTTCCAGGCGCCTCGCCCCGTTCAACAGTCTGCACCGGCCAAGCCCTATGGGGGTCCAACCAATAATGCTCCTCCACGTACCAGTTCCGTGACTTGTTTCAAGTGTGGGGAATCTGGCCACTATATGCGTGAGTGTCCCCAGACCAACCCCAATCAATCTGCTAAAGCTGTTGGCCGTGGCAAGCCGACAGGAAAAATATTCCACGCCAAGCCGGTTACCGCTTCACGTGGTCATGTCAACTGTATCTCTGCCGAAGAAGCTCAAGAGGATCCCAACGTCGTTCTCGGTACGCTTCTTGTTAATTGCCACCCGGCATCTGTTCTTTTCGATACAGGAGCCTCTCATTCTTTTATATCTGAAAACTATGCTCGGTTGCATAACGTCGCATTCGGTGATATGCCAACCTCTATGGTAATTCAAACTCCGGGATCCAAATGGCAAACTTCTAGAGTAAGCCATGGAAATGAAATCCAAGTCGACAGACTTGTTTTCCTCGCGTCCTTGATAGCCCTTAAATCTTCAGATATTAATATCATTCTGGGTATGGACTGGATGTCAGCTCATCAAGCCCAAATTGATTGCTTCTCTAGGACTGTTCAACTCACCCATCCTTCGGGGAAGATAGTCAATGTCTTGACCCGAATAGCCAAGCGACAATTATATTCTCTTAACGCCAGCCCTTTGCCAGACCTTGAGGACGTTCCGGTAGTCCGTGACTTCCCGGATGTCTTTCCAGAGGAATTGCCAGGTGTTCCACCTGACAGGGATGTTGAGTTCGTAATAGACCTCATTCCAGGAACCGTTCCGATTGCTAGAAGACCTTATAAGATGGCACCCTTAGAACTAGCCGAGCTTAAGAAACAACTCGATGAGTCCTTGAAAAAGGGTTTCATCCGACCTAGTTCATCTCCGTGGGCTTGCCCCGTCCTATTCGTCAAGAAGAAGGATGGTACGGACCGGATGGTTGTAGATTACCGACCTGTCAATTTGGTCACAATCAAGAACAAATATCCACTTCCCAGGATCAACGACCTGTATGATCAGCTCGCTGGATCCTCAGTCTTCTCCAAGATGGATTTGAGGTTGGGCTACCATCAAATCAAAATCAGAAACGGGGACATTCCTAAAACGGCCTTTGTTACTCGTTATGGCCAATACGAGTACACCGTCATGTCCTTCGGTTTAACCAACGCTCCAGCCACCTTTTCTCGGTTAATGAACTCAATCTTCATGGAGTATTTGGATAAATTCGTCGTAGTTTATCTCGATGACATACTCATCTATTCCAAGAACGAGGAAGAACATGCCGAACATTTAAGGCTAGTGTTGAAGAAACTTCGAGAGCATCGCCTTTATGCCAAATTTTCTAAATGTGAATTCTGGTTGTCAGAAGTGACCTATCTGGGTCATGTAATATCTGGTAAAGGTATTGCTGTTAACCCTGAGCGAGTTCAAGCCGTCCTTAATTGGACTCCACCTGAATCGGTCAAGCAAGTTCGGAGTTTTCTGGGCTTAGCGAGCTATTGTCGTCGCTTTGTCGAGAACTTCTCCAAAGTTGCCAAACCTCTAACCGAACTCCTCAAGAAAGATAAGAAGTTCGAATGGACTCCACAATGTGAGCACAGCTTTCAGGAACTGAAAAGACGCCTGACCTCTGCTCCCGTACTGGTACCGCCAGACTTCTCCAAGGACTTTGTTATCTACTGCGACGCCTCGCGACAAGGACTAGGTTGCATTCTTATGCAAGATCGACACGTAATTGCTTACGCTTCACGGCAATTGCACCCACATGAGGAGAATTATCCTACTCATGATCTAGAGCTTGCAGCCGTAGTCTATGCACTTAAGACCTGGCGACATTACCTCCTCGGTAATCGTTGCGAAATATTCACTGATCACCAAAGCCTGAAGTACATTTTCACCCAACCGGATTTGAATCTCAGGCAGAGACGTTGGGTTGAATTGATCACAGACTTCGACTTAGGAATAACCTACACCCCAGGGAAAGCCAACGTCATGGCTGATGCGCTAAGTCGTAAATCTTATTGTAACAACCTGATGTTACAACAAAGTCAACCGCTTCTCCATGAGGAATTTCGGAAGCTTAACCTTCACATTGTTCCTCAAGGTTTTCTTTCCACCTTGGTAGCAAAACCTACTCTTACGGATCAAATCATCGCTGCCCAAAAGCGAGATAAGGGAATATCTAAAATCAAAGAGAACATTGCTAGCGGAGGTGCTAGTTGTTTCTCCACTAATGATCATGGTGTTGTGTACTTTGAGAACCGTCTAGTGGTTCCCAAGAACCAGCATCTACGGCAGTTGATCCTTAAGGAGGCTCATGAATCTCCTCTCACCATTCATCCCGGTAGCACTAAAATGTATCAGGACCTACGCCAGAGGTTCTGGTGGACTAGGATGAAGAGAGAAATTGCTCAGTATATTGCAAATTGCGACGTCTGTCGTCGTGTAAAAGCAGAGCATCAACGGCCTGCTGGCACCCTTCAACCCTTAGCTATTCCTGAATGGAAATGGGATAAAATTAGTATGGATTTCATTACCGGTTTTCCCAGGACCAAGAGAGGGAATAATGCTATTTTCGTCGTGGTCGATCGTCTTTCCAAAGTAGCTCATTTCTTACCTGTTCGTGAGAGTATAACCGCTAGTCAGCTGGCAGATTTGTACATCTCCCGAATAGTGTCTCTCCATGGTGTTCCTTTGGAAATTAACTCGGATCGAGGAAGTCTTTTCACCTCTCGATTTTGGGAAAGTTTCCAAAATGCTATGGGAACCCGTCTCTCCTTTAGCACCGCTTTCCACCCTCAGTCAAGTGGTCAAGTGGAACGCGTCAACCAAATTCTAGAAGACATGCTTCGAGCCTCTGTTATCTCATTTCGGAATGGACTGGGAGAAGTGCCTTCCATTTGCCGAATTCGCTTACAACAACAGCTATCAATCTAGCTTGGGTAAAGCCCCTTTTGAAGTTCTCTATGGACGACGATGTCGAACACCCCTTAACTGGTCAGAGACCGGGGAAAGACAATTCTTTGGCCCGGATATGATTCAGGAAGCAGAAGAACAAGTTCGTATCGTTCGTGAAAAGTTGAAAACAGCCCAATCTCGTCAAAAGAGTCAATATGACCGAAAACATAGGGCTATGACTTTCGAGGTTGACGAGAAGGCTTATCTTCGGGTCACCCCTCTGAAGGGAACCCATCGTTTCGGTATCAAAGGCAAATTGGCTCCTCGTTACATTGGACCTTTTCGCATTCTTGCCAAACGAGGAGAAGTTGCCTACCAGTTGGAACTACCTCCGCACCTCTCCAGAGTCCACGATGTCTTCCACGTTTCTCAACTCAGGCGTTGCTTCTCGGACCCTATCCGTGAAGTGGACCACGAAACGCTTGATCTCCAAGATAATCTTACATATCGAGAGTACCCCATTCGTATCCTCGATCAGGCCGAACGTACCACCCGACGTCATAATATCAAGTTCCTCAAAGTTCAATGGTCGCACCATTCTGAGGATGAAGCAACTTGGGAAAGGGAGGATCGTCTTCGACTTGAATATCCCGCCTTCTTCCCGGAGGAACCCAAATCTCGGGACGAGATTCTTTTGAGTGGGGGTGAGTTGTCACACCCTAGCTGGTCATGCATTAGAGTGTGTGCATCATGTTTAATTTTCCATTTAATTTGAATTGGGGATCTGTGAAACCCTCAGAATCATTTTGAAAATGATCCAAATAAAAATTTCTCCAAAAGGGTCCAAGAAAATGCTCATGTGGCTCTCTGAAAATATTGGACAGAGATAAAAATCAAACCAATATTTTTAGGAGCTCATAGGTATTTATTTTGGGCTTTTGGAATTGATGCATAAATATTTGCATTGGAAATATATTAATTATATATATTAATATATGTCCAAATATTATGCCAATTATAAAGGAGCTCTGGAATAATATATCTAGCCCCTGCAAAAATTGGCATAAGTTAAATAAATGATTTAATATATTATTTAAATCAAAACAAATGTCAGAAATTAGAAAACAGAAAAGAAATAACAGGAGGAGCTTACCTGGGCTCCTCCCTGTGCGGCCCAGCCAGCTGGCCGGCCCAGCAAGCCAGCCCAGCCCACCACCGCCGTCGTCCTCCTGGCGCCAGTCGGCCAGGCGTGTGGCCGGCGCGCGCGCACGGCCGGAGCGCCACGCCACCAGCTCGTCTGCCTGCCTCCCCCGCCAGCGCGACGCCGCGGCGCTTCTTCTCGGTGCCGCCCCGATCCCCTGGCCTTATCCCCCTCTCTCTCCCGTGCTGCTCCCTCTCTCTCTCTCACGGCCGAACACCACCGTCGCCGCCGTTCGCCATAGCAGCCATCTCCGGCCACCCCTCGCTCCCCCGACTAGCTCAGAAGCTCCGCCACAACCCCCTCTTCCTCCCCACCGCTCCACAGCTCCCCGGAAGCCCTGCATCGCCGCCACGTCGCCGTTCCCCTCTTCGGGCTCCGACCATCGTCGCCGTCGAATTCGTCGTCTCCAGCGCGTCCCCGAGCCCGCTAACCATCCCTGCAGCTCCGCGGTGAGCCCCCGGATCGTTTCCCCCTTCTCCCCTGGTCTCTCCCGACCTCTAGGCCCTAGCCCCACCTTGGCCGAGAGCTCCACGCCGCCGGCGATGTCGCCGTCGTGGCCACGGTCACCGTAGCACCCAACCGAGCACACTATCGTGCTCTACACCTCACTAGGATCACGCAGCACACACTAACGCCTCCCCAAACCCTCTGCAACATCGATCCCGACCGCACCCGAACTCCGGCCGCCGCAGCCGAGCTCGCCGCCGTCAACTCCGGCCACCCCGAGCCCAACCACCACCACCAATAGTCGCGGCTCAACCTCAGCAACACGTAGATGCCTTCCGCCGTCCATTTGGTTGCCGGAATGGCAAAAAGCACTTTCGCCGCCGTCTCGGACCTCGCCGGCGTCATGTCGCCGGTGGGGTTTGACTTGTCCGACCTGGGGTTTGACCCCCCAGGGTCACTGACGCGTGGGCCCTGTCGGCCAGGTGGTTAGATTAGCGCTAACTACTGTTAGTCAACCCCCCCTGACACTGACAGTGGGCCCCAGCGCCACTAATCCCTAATTAGGATTAATTTAATCCTGTTTAACCCCCCCTGTCACTGACGTGTGGGCCCCACACGTCAGGTTTGACCTCAGCCAGCCACAGTTGACCACTGACGTCATGCTGACGTCATGCTGGCGCAATAATTATAATTTCTGGATTTAATTTAAATCAGGAAATTCCAGAATATTATTTAAACTTCAAAAATTCATAACTTTTATTCTGTAACTCCAAATTGGACAAATTATATATGAAAAATGATCAGAAAAATCCAATCTATCCATCTGTACTATTTTCATGCATGATCAAACAAGTTAAATTGATGTTTTAAGCAGAACAAGGAAAAGCACTTTAAAGAGGCCATGTTTGAGTTTGAAATTTGAATCTTTGATTCAAATTTGTTCAAACCCTTCTGGTTTTAGTTGCATTAGCCCAACACACTCATCTTGCCATGTCTCATGCATGCATCATATTGTTGCACATTGTTTGGTGATGTTTGCGTATCGATGTCCTTTGCGACAGGTTCTGCCCCCGAGGAGTACCGTGATTACCCTAACGAAGAATCATATCCGAGCATCGAACCATCAGGCAAGCAACCAACCATTTGATCATATCGATACAATCCCATGTTCTCGCTCCTGCTCTCTTTTACTGCATTAAGACAACGCGATTCAAACTGCTGTGTGCTACGGTAGTTGAACCCATTTCCTCTGCATGACCTGTCATTGCCACAGTAACTAGATGAAACCCACTAGCATGTGTAGGAGTTGATTGAGCCATATGTATGTGTTGTTCCTACCTTGCTATGCCTGCTATGCTTAGAGTCGTGTCAGGTCTGGTTCATCTGGGTGATGGGCTAGAGTGAAATGTTATGTCGGTAATGAGAGTGGTGTGGTGAACACGATTTGGTAAAGGTATCGATGAGAGGCCATGTAGGAGTACATGGTGGGTTGTTTCATTGAAGCCGACCTTAAGCACTGAGATCTGTATATGTGATTTAAGATACAGCTACTACCATGCATTGGGCCCTGAAATATGACCCCGCTCGACTTCTTATTCACCCTAGCTCTCTGTCCAGGAGTTGCAAGTAGTTTCTGGTGTTTGTAGTCTACTGGAGGCCGTGGACAGCGCTGACCGTAGGGGTGGGCTGTGATGCGGTAGGTACGTGGCACGGTGTACCGAATACCCGTTAGGTATCTCGGGAACCCTGTTCACATCGTTCGGGGCCGTATGGGAAACCTCGGCCGGACTCCCTGCGGATGGAACCTGAATAGGCGATAAACCTGGACTAGAGGCTTAAGTGTTTAGGTAGGTCGTGGTCTACACCCACGTCGGCTTTCGCTTGAAGTCTGCCGAGCACATGTCGTGTGCAGACGCTAAGTGGTGGAAACATGTATGAGAAAGTACACCCCTGCAGGGTTAACATGATCTATTCGAATAGCCGCGTCCGCGGTAAAGGACTACTTGGTTGCCTATACAGTTCATAGACAAGTAAAATGGAAACTGTTAAAAGCCTCAAGATAAGTGTGAGTGCCGAGGATGGCTTTTCCGTAGGAAGACGGAGGTGGATCCTCGGTAGTGTATTGAAGTGGTGAGTAGTGGACTCGTGTGCGCAAAACCATTTCAAGTTGGAGTATCGTAGGATAGCCTAGCCAAGAGTCAAAGCTGGCTTGCTGCAATAACTCCACCAACCCTTTTTGATACTATGCATGTATGTAGGATCTGATGTAAGTCTTGCTGAGTACCTTTGTACTCATGTTGCTATAATCTACATTTTTACAGAAGACGCTGCAACCCCTTCTGATGGGTTCTATGTAGACGTTGACATCAACGAGTAGGCTAAAGACCCAGGTGGTGACCCTGAGCTTGTGATGGACCACGTAGTATAGCTAGGCTTTCCAAGCCTCTTTTATTTTTACTAGTTGTCTGTACCTAGACAATGTACTTCCGCTGCTGGTTTGTATGACTGTATGACTTGTATGTTGGGTCGTGAGACCCGTACCTTTGTGTATGTTATGTATGGCTCCCTGAGCCTTAAATAAAGTACTTGTGTCGTAGAGTCATGTTGTGATGCTTCGTTGTATTTGCACATATCGAGCATATTGTGTGTATGATTGAAATGCTTGGTATGTGTGGGATCTGACTATCTAGTTGTTTATCTTTAGTAGCCTCTCTTACTGGGAAATGCCTCCTAGTGTTACCGCTGAGCCATGGTAGCTTGCTACTGCTCTGGAACACTTAGGCTGGCCGGCATGTGTCCTTCTTCGTTCCTGTGTCTGTCCCTTCGGGGAAATGTCACGCTTTGAGTACCGGAGTCCTGTTAGCCCGCTACAGCCCGGTTTACCGGAGTCCTGCTAGCCCAGTGCTACAGCCCGGACCCACTTGCTGATGACCGACACGTTCGAAGCTGGGTCATGGCTGTCTGTCCCTGTAAGTCTGTGCCACTTTGGGTTTACGACTAGTCATGTCAGCCCGGGCTCTTTATCATATGGATGCTAGCGACACTATCATATACGTGAGCCAAAAGGCGCAAATGGTCCCGGGCAAAGGTAAGGCGACACCCGTGGGGATACCGTGCGTGAGGCCGCAAAGTGATATGAGGTGTTACCGGCTAGATCGATGTGACATCGAGTCGGGGTCCTGACATCGGGTGTCAGAGTAATGGGCCACGGGTAGGCTAACCCGAGCCCCAGAACCTTTCAAGACATCGGGGCAGGCTGCGCCCCTCAAGCCGAGTCCCAGGCGCGACTCCAAGATCGGCCGAGTCCCAGGCGCGACTCCAAGATTAGCCGAGTCCAAGGCGCGACTCCAAGATTAGCCGACTCATGGCCGGCAACTTCCGGAGAAGCCGGCTATAAAGAGTCGGCCCGCGACTCCACCCATCTCCTGCCTTCGCCACGATAGACGGGGCGGGGTACGTGTAACACCCACGATGCGGCTATATCTCCCACGTGTCGAAGCACGACTTAGAGGCATAACCGCATTGTGGTTTTGTCGCAAGAAGGGTCATCTTCACACAATCCCATGTAATGAACAAGACTACGATAAAGAGTTGGCTTACAATCGCCACTTCACACAATGAACATAAATAAATCATACATCATTCAGAGTGCGCACATAGTCCGACTACGGACGAAGCCAAAAGAAAAGAAGATAACCTAACTGCTAGATCCCCGATCGTCCCGACTAGGCTCCACTACTGATCAACAAGAAACAAAACATAGCAACGACCAAGGTCTTCGTTGAGCTCCCATCTGAGCTCGGTTGCATCATCTGCACTAGTATCATCGGCACCTGCAACTGTTGTGATAGTATCTGGTGAGTCACGAGGACTCAACAATCTCAAAACCCGCGAGATCAAGACTATTTAAGCTTAAGAGAAAGGAAGGGGTAAAGTGGTGAGGTTGCAGCAGCGACTAAGCATATATGGTGGCTAACATACGCGAATAAGAGCGAGAAGAGAGCAAATGGAACGGTCGTGAACTAGCAATGATCAAGAAGTGATCCTGAACTCCTACTTACGTCAAACATAACCCAAAACCGTGTTCACTTCCCGGACTCCGCCGAGAAGAGACCATCACGGCTACACACTCGGTTGATGCATTTTAATTCCGGATCTGGTGTCAAGTTATCTACAACCGGACATTAACAAATTCCCATCTGCCTATAACCGCAGGCACGGCTTTCGAAAGATTATACCCTGTAGGGGTGTCCCAACTTAGCCCATGACAAGCTCTCTCGATCAACGAAGGAATAGACCTTCTTTCAGGAAGACCCGATCATACTCGGAATCCCGATTTACAAAACATTTCGACAATGGTAAAACAAGACCAGCAAAGCCGCCCGATGCACCGACAAATCCCGATAGGAGCTGCACATATCTCGTTCTCAGGGCAACACCGGATGAGACTAGCTACGAGTAAAACCAGCCCTCAAGTTTCCCCGAGGTGGCCCCGCAGGCAGCTCAGTTCGGACCAACACTCGAAGGAGCACTGGCCCGGGGGGGTTAAAATAAAGATGACCCTTGAGTCTGCAGAACCCAAGGGAAAAAGGCTTAGGTGGCAAATGGTAAAACCAAGGTTGGGCCTTGCTGGAGGAGTTTTATTCAAAGCGAACTGTCAAGCGGGTCCCATAAATCACCCAACCGCGTAAGGAACGCAAAATCCGGGAACATAACACCGGTATGACGGAAACTAGGGCGGCAAGAGTGGAACAAAACACCAGGCATAAGGCCGAGTCTTCCACCCTTTACCAAGTATATAGATGCATTAATAATATAAGAGATATTGTGATATCCCAACATAATCCTGTCCATCATGGAGCAATCTTCAACTTCACCTGCAACTAACAACGCTATAAGAGGGGCTGAGCAAAGCGGTAACATAGCCAAACAACGGTTTGCTAGGAAGGGTGAAAAGGTTAGAGGCTGACATGGCAATATGGGAGGCATGGTAAACAAGTGATAGGCAGCGCAGCATAGCGATAGAACGAAGCAACTAGCAAGCAAAGATAGAAGTGATATCGAGGGTAATGGTCATCTTGCCTGAAATCCCGCAAGGAAGAAGAACGAGTCCATGAAGAAGACAAACGAACGTAGTCGAACGAATCCTCACAACTCCGGAACGAAACCGAAGCTAACGAGAGAAGCAACCCGGAAAGAAGCAAACAACATGGTAAACACACAAGCATAATCATGGCATGATGCACAGACAAGTATGATGCATGTCCGGTTTAAAGAGGCATGGCATGGCAAGGTAAAGCAAACAACACTACAATTTAAGTGGAGCTCAATATGCAACGAGTTGCATATTGACGGAACACCACATCAATTATTTAGTTCTCTCTCGGTTAAGAACACAACAATATTAAATGTTATTAAACATGGCAAAAGGGGTGAAGCATAATAAAACTACCTAGCTAGGCAATTTAAATGAGGCCGGAAGCAAGAAACAACAATTCCGGAAAAACCCCATATGTCATTTAGCAATCTAATGCAAACACAATTTTAAGCATTTAAATGTTGTTATCATGATGCGGATGACATAATCAAGTTTATGCAATTTTATGAAAATGTTGACAAGAGCAGGTTATGAAGCATTTGGTCACCATGGTGGAACAAAAGGGGTGCCACGGCAACGATAACGAAAATAGTGCCACGGCAACGATAGCAAAAATGGTGCCACGGCAACATATCCGAAAATGGTGCCACGGCAACATATCGGTTCCGGTAGCTCACGGAGATACCGGTGCAAAAGGAAGTGAGCGTGAGCGAGTCATGCAAGATGATGGGGTGATCCCGGCTTCCGGGTTCCCACAGGACGGTGGCATGGCAAAAGAGGAGCATCACAAGGACAAACGGGCACGGTGCAAACATATGGTACATCTCATACAACACAAGCATTCGGTCCACGGCGGTCGTCTCGGGTTATACCTTTGAAGCGAGTGTTTCCGGGCGGTTCGGGTTTGGAGCGGTGTAGAGGAAGTAGGTGTTCACGGGACGTCGTGGAAGAAGTTGTTCACGGGGCGACTGTAGTTGTACACGGACGTCGTGGAAGTAGTCGTACATGGGTCTTCGAGCGACGGTAGATGGTACACGTTTTTCGTAGAAGTCCGGGGTCGTCGGTAGAGGTACTTGTCGCATCACCGTGTAGTCGATCTTGGCAAGCGATGGTCGTTGTGGTACTTGGCGAATCCATGTAGTCGAACATGGGTTGTAGTGGAACTTGCTCATTGTGTAGTTGAACACAAGGTTCCTCAGGGGATCATTCTTGGCGATCCAGCGGCAGCAGCAAAGCGGTGTACGGGGCAATTGGAGGAGCTCCCGGCGACGCATGGAAAACCATTGTGTCTTGGCAGTCCTGGCTACACGCGCGGACACACGAGCTGGTGCAGGGCAGCGTTGGACAAGCCGTTGGGCACGAGGCGAAGCAAAGGACGGGGAAGCCAGAGGTGGCCCTCCTGTTGGGCACCAACGGCGGCGGGTGGTGATGGGAGGAACGGGCGGTCTCGCGGAACGGAGGCGCGGGGCGACATGGACGAAGTGGCCGCGGGGCTCGGTGCAGATGAGGAAGGAGGGCGGCAGCGCTCCTGGTCGCAGCGACCGGAGGGGCGACGGGGCATGGCGCTGTGTGGGAACGAGGGGAGAAGCCGGCTGATGCAGAGGAGGAGGCACGGCCGCAGGCGACGGAGGGCCGCCGGAGTTGGCCGTCCCGGTGGTGTTGCCGAGGCCGGGCGCACGGGCTGATGGAACGGGGCGCGACGCGAGAAGTGCCATGGGAGGCGCGCTCGGGAGGAGGGGTCTTGCTCCTCTCTCTTTCTCTGTGGAAGGGGCACGAGCGAGGGAGAGGGAGAGATCAAGAGGAGGGAGGCGAGGGGATCGAGGGGAGCGGCCGCGAGAGGATCGGGCGCAGGGAGCTCGTCTCCCTGGCTCGATGCGTGTGTAGGCGGCGCTGGCAGGGACCGAGAGGGAGAGAGATGGATCGAGGGGATCGGGCAGATCTGCGGCTAGGGTTAGGAGGGAGTTAGGTGGGCTGGGCCTTGAGAGGCCGGTTGGGCTTTAGGAGGTTACATGGGCTGGCCTAGTGGGCTGGCTGCAGCTCTCTTCTCCCTCTCTCTTATATTTTCTTAAATAGAAAAGCCTAGAGAGAAGGAAAAAGAAGAGGGGGGTTAGGGAAAGAAAATGCGCAAGGGGATAATTTTCCCGGACTCACAAAAATGAGTTTGATCCAAGAAAAATAGGAATGGCCAAGATTGCAAGATGTAAATTCAAACTCATTTGAATTTAATTCAAATGAGTTTGAATGGAAGTGAGGGTTTGGGAAGGTCCAAAAATGTTCGGATTTTTGGTGGAGCTCCGGAAAATGATGAAATAAATATTGGCAAGGTTGGAGACCAAACTTGAAGCAAAAAAGGAACGAAATTATTTTGTAAGTGTGTTTTGGTGATTTCCGAAATAACGAAATATTTAATATAGCTCCCTAATATTGGAGGATATGTTATAAAGAGAAGTCACCATGTGAATTCCCTCGATTTAAATGGATCAAAAAATCCATACAATTTATTTAGTTGAGTTTTTAAAATTAAATGGCATGCTGGCATGATGACATGATGCAATGCAAAAATAAAAGAGCAAGCAAAAAAGAAACACATGGCAAAACTCGGAATAGCTGTAAGTCTTCTGAAGCATCGGTCTCGGGGCGTTACAACACTCCACCACTACAAGAGGATCTCGTCCCGAGATCTAGAATGGCACCGGAGAGAAAACGGAAGAGGAAGAGAAGAGGTAAAACTAAGTTGCTTCTTCGACAAAAGAGTGAAACCAAAGAAAGTTTTGAGGTTGAAAAAGTTGAAAGAAAGAACACAACAGAGTTGAACACAATTGAGAGCACTGCGGTAGAACAAATAGAAACAAGGAACGCCATTTGAACCTTAGAGGTTGCAAAGCTATGAATGACGAGTTCAATGAAGAAGAAGGAATTGAACCCGCTCTGGTTGAAACGAGATAAACAAGGAACAAGGAAGATCAAAATCGGACAACACTCCGGTTGGAAAGAGATGCAAGACTTGATAAGACGAAAGAACTTGAATGAGAACACAACACTCCGGTTAAATGGATAAGCAAGAAAAGAACACGATCCTCAATACGAGAAGATGAGTGAAGAGAGAAACATCACAATGCCTCCGGAAGAAAGAATAGAAGATAGATCATTGGAATAACAGAATGAAGAAGAAAATGCCAACTTTTGCCACAAATGAACTTGGAAAGCATCCTTCCAAGAAGGTTATAACGGAGTTGTTGGAAAAAACCAACAACGAAACGAATAAGCTTGTAGTGGACTTATGGAAAACATCTCAAAATTATGAGGTGACAATCGGCCACTAACTGAAACAATTGCTTGCTTGAGATCAACGAAGAGATGAAAAATGCTTCCGCCGAGAGGATAGGAGAAAACTTGGATCATTGGTAAGCACCACAATACAACATTCCTTAGGGAAGGCTTTAGGTGAAATATGACACAAGATAACTCCAACGAAGAGATATGGATTTAAATACCTCATTCTTGACAACATGTGAATCGCGAAACAAGAATGGAAATTGTCAAGAATGATATAACACCATCTCAAAAGATAAGATAGAAGGAATTGCACTTCAGAATGCAAGATGAAGAATGCTTGAACGCCTCAAAACAAAACATGTGTTGAGCACCATGTTTAATTTTTTAGTATAGCTTGGCGGATCATAACTTCGAGAGAAATCTTGAAGAACATTTGAAGAATGAAAAGAATCCTTGATGAACCATCATGTAGAGCCTCCATGAAGAACTCCGGTAATGAAAGGATGATAGAAAGAAAGAGAAGTTGACAACACAAGGTGAAGCCTTGCAGTGGTAAGATGAAGCTTTGAAATGATATAACCGAGAAAACTTGGAACTCCAGAAAAGGAAAAAATGAAGCACTGGAGTTGAGAATTACTTCATCATGAACAATCTCCAGAAGAAAAGAATTAATCACTTGGATGAAACAAGAATAAGAATTATGTCATGCCTAACCTTCACCAATTTAAATTGATGACAAGCAATGGATTTGGCATACTACTTATTCTCGTAGAAAGGATTAAGAGAGATATATCATAAACTTAAGAAGGTATTGATGGAACCACCGTTGGAATTTGGAAACAACGAATATTTTGATATGATAACGAAGGAAGTTAAATCTTGAACGAACCACCGTAAGAATTGAAAATGAAAGTAGCAAAGGCACAATTCACCGGGAAGAATGGGAAAACGAATGAAGATACTTGAGGGAATTTAGATACATGAGAACGAAGAGATCATGAACTGATTAGAGGGTATTTGAACGATGCACCGGTAAGATTTGGAGAACGAGAGTTGAAAGCTGAGAATGAATAATTCTGAGATGATGGCCTTCGGAGGAAAGAAATGGAAACAACTCATGAGATGCTCCGGATGGTAAGAAAAGAATTCTCACAATCGAAAACAATTATGAGAGGAAGGCATAATGCTAGAACCATGAATCTTGAAGAGAATGGAGCAAGATTTAAGAGAACCCCTTCTTCGGTCTTCAAAGCTGAGAATGACGACGAGAACCACCAAAATTGTTGAGGCACTCCGGAATGACAATTTGAAAGGTTGAACCAACAATGAAAGAATTTGAAAGATCTTGGAGAAAGACATTTGACTGATGATAATTCATTCTTACATCAAACTTGGAAATGAATTTGGGAATCGCTCCGGGAAAATTAGAAGAGTCAGGTAAGATCCTGGAAAAAGACCTGTGGGTTGGGGCCCACTCAAAAGAAACATCGTTGAAATGATTGCTTGAAATAGAGATTGCACCGGTAGAATTAAATGGCTTGAATGAGGTAACAACCTCGAAATAGTTAGAATTGATGCAGAGTGGAAACACGAATCTTCAGAGATATCTTCAGCACTCCGGAACAATTGAATAGCAAGCGGGGAATGATTAAGAGATCACCGGCATAAGCAAACACTTGAAACGAGGAAGGGAATATGATCAACACCGAAAGCTTGAGGTAAATCCACCGGAGAAGAAAAGAATGAAAAATGATGAACTTGAAACTCCGTTAGTATCTTCTTGAGAATCACCGGATAAGAGCATTGACGGAAAAGAATGGAGAATCTTCCCATCAATAAAATGATACTTGATTAAGAAATCTGAGTCCTTGAAGAAAAAGGGTGGGAGGGCGGGAAAACAAAGGCAACTTGGGGCAGATGGAATGGATACCAATGAGAAAAATCTTACGGATGGGGAGAATGATGGGATCATCTCGAAGAGAATCGCACCGGTTGGAAAAGAATTAACATGACGACCTCAGTGATCAAGAAGGATTAGTATTCACATAGCAATATGAGAACACCGTTTAGGAAAAGGTATGGATTCAACATTTGACTTCGAAGCAACTTGAATACCACAAATGAAACAAAACAAAGGATTTGGCTTGCAGAATAAGCCAGAACAAACATATGATAGAGATTTCGTCCGAAGTTTTCGTGGTGGGGCCCACACGGACTCGAGTGTACAGCACCATCATGTACAAGGCAGTGCACATGACATACGAAGTGTCCCCGAACCAGCATAGCCAAGGGTTCTTTAAGACACAACGAGACCACTGTAAAAACGACCGTGGAAAGGCGGACCACTAGACGTCGAACCCCAATCTCATATCATGCATCCGTCGAAAAGATATTCTAGGAGCTACTTGAATTCCCACCTATAAAACTCCCGAAACTTTCTGATTATGCAATCTGGTGTTGGGGATACAGGGGAAGCAATATATATCTCACCCAAAACTAACAATCCCTACATCCAAGTTGTATCCATCCGTCAACACATAACCAAGAAACCTTCGGAAATCGTGTACCTCAACCTTCGAAAAGCATCCGTTATACGAGTTATGGCAATACTCTCGAGCTCACCCCAGTACTGGGTTATCGAGGTTATCTCACCAACAACTGCATAAAAGAGATTTTCAATGTCGGCAAAACTCAGGTATTCCAGAACTGCAATGATAAAATTGTGACGACAACACCTCGGAGCTCAACTCCCCGGTCAATGCCACATAATAGACAGGAGGCACCAAGAACAATGTTCTCGTCACAAAACCATCGGAATGATTCCAAGATACCCGCGTGATCCTAATTTTTTTTTAGTGAATTTAGAGGCGACGAAAGACAAAACATCTACGTCAGGAGACCTCACCAGAGCGACGAAGGGACTGAGGAGTAAAAAGAATCCTACTCTCCGATATATATAATCCTAAGACTCAAAACATTTTTGTTCTAGACTCAACAACGCCAGCAAACAATCAAGCAGGGGGCTCCTAAGTCGGGGATGGCTCTGATTACCAACTTGTAACACCCACGATGCGGCTATATCTCCCACGTGTCGAAGCACGACTTAGAGGCATAACCGCATTGTGGTTTTGTCGCAAGAAGGGTCATCTTCACACAATCCCATGTAATGAACAAGACTGCGATAAAGAGTTGGCTTACAATCGCCACTTCACACAATGAACATAAATAAATCATACATCATTCAGAGTGCACACATAGTCCGACTACGGACGAAGCCAAAAGAAAAGAAGATAACCCAACTGCTAGATCCCCGATCGTCCCGACTGGGCTCCACTACTGATCAACAAGAAACAAAACATAGCAACAACCAAGGTCTTCGTTGAGCTCCCATCTGAGCTCGGTTGCATCATCTGCACTGGTATCATCGGCACCTGCAACTGTTGTGATAGTATCTGGTGAGTCACGAGGACTCAGCAATCTCAAAACCCGCGAGATCAAGACTATTTAAGCTTAAGGGAAAGGCAGGGGTAAAGTGGTGAGGTTGCAGCAGCGACTAAGCATATATGGTGGCTAACATACGCGAATAAGAGCGAGAAGAGAGCAAATGGAACAATCGTGAACTAGCAATGATCAAGAAGTGATCCTGAACTCCTACTTACGTCAAACATAACCCAAAACCGTGTTCACTTCCCGGACTCCGCCGAGAAGAGACCATCACGGCTACACACTCGGTTGATGCATTTTAATTTCGGATCTGGTGTCAAGTTATCTACAACCGGACATTAACAAATTCCCATCTGCCTATAACCGCAGACACGGCTTTCGAAAGATTATACCCTGCAGGGGTGTCCCAACTTAGCCCATGACAAGCTCTTGCGATCAACGAAGGAATAGACCTTCTCCCAGGAAGACCCGATCAGACTCGGAATCCCGGTTTACAAAACATTTTGACAATGGTAAAACAAGACCAGCAAAGCCGCCCGATGCGCCGACAAATCCCGATAGGAGCTGCACATATCTTGTTCCCGGGGCAACACCGGATGAGACTAGCTACGAGTAAAACCAGCCCTCAAGTTTCCCCGAGGTGGCCCCGCAGGCAGCTCAGTTCGGACCAACACTCGAAGGAGCACTGGCCCCGGGGGGGGGGGGGTTAAAATAAAGATGACCCTTGAGTCTGCAATACCCAAGGGAAAAAGGCTTAGGTGGCAACTGGTAAAACCAAGGTTGGGCCTTGCTGGAGGAGTTTTATTCAAAGAGAACTGTCAAGGGGGTCCCATAAATCACCCAACCGCGTAAGGAACGCAAAATCCGGGAACATAACACCGGTATGACGGAAACTAGGGCGGCAAGAGTGGAACAAAACACCAGGCATAAGGCCGAGTCTTCCACCCTTTACCAAGTATATAGATGCATTAATAATATAAGAGATATTGTGATATCCCAACATAATCCTGTCCATCATGGAGCAATCTTCAACTTCACCTGCAACTAACAACGCTATAAGAGGGGCTGAGCCAAAGCGGTAACATAGCCAAACAACGGTTTGCTAGGAAGGGTGAAAAGGTTAGAGGCTGACATGGCAATATGGGAGGCATGGTAAACAAGTGATAGGCAGCGCAACATAGCGATAGAACGGAGCAACTAGCAAGCAAAGATAGAAGTGATATCGAGGGTGATGGTCATCTTTCCTGAAATCCCGCAAGGAAGAAGAACGAGTCCATGAAGAAGACAAACGAATGCAGTCGAACGAATCCTCACAATTCCGGAACGAAACCGAAGCTAACGAGAGAAGCAACCCGGAAAGAGGCAAACAACATGGTAAACACACAAGCATAATCATGGCATGATGCACAGACAAGTATGATGCATGTCCGGTTTAAAGAGGCATGGCATGGCAAGGTAAAGCAAACAACACTACAATTTAAGTGGAGCTCAATATGCAACGAGTTGCATATTGACGGAACACCACATCAATTATTTAGTTCTCTCTCGGTTAGGAACACAACAATATTAAATGTTATTAAACATGGCAAAAGGGGTGAAGCATAATAAAACTACCTAGCTAGGCAATTTAAATGAGGCCGGAAGCAAGAAACAACAATTCCGGAAAAACCCCATATATCATTTAGCAATCTAATGCAAACACAATTTTAAGCATTTAAATGTTGTTTTCATGATGCGGATGACATAATCAAGTTTATGCAATTTTATGAAAACGTTGACAAGAGCAGGTTATGAAGCATTTGGTCACCATGGCGGACCAAAAAGGGTGCCACGGCAACGATAATGAAAATGGTGCCACGGCAACGATAGCGAAAATGGTGCCACAGCAACATATCCGAAAATGGTGCCACGACAACATATCGGTTCCGGTAGCTCACGGAGATACCGGTGCAAAAGGAAGTGAGCGTGAGCGAGTCATGCAAGATGGTGGGGTGATCCCGGCTTCCGGGTTCCCACAGGACGGTGGCATGGCAAAAGAGGAGCATCGCAAGGACAAACGGGCACGGTGCAAACATATGGTACATCTCATACAACACAAGCATTCGGTCCACAGCGGTCGTCTCGGGTTATACCTTTGAAGCGAGCGTTTCCAGGCGGTTCGGTTTCGGAGCGGTGTAGAGGAAGTAGGCGTTCACGGGACGTCATGGAAGCAGTTGTTCACGGGGCGACGGTAGTTGTACACGGACGTCGTGGAAGTAGTCGTACACGGGTCTTCGAGCGACGGTAGATGGCACATGTTTTTCGTAGAAGTCCGGGGTCGTCGGTAGAGGTACTTGTCGCATCACCGAGTAGTCGATCTTGGCAAGCGATAGTCGTCGTGGTACTTGGCGAATCCACGTAGTCGAACATGGGTTGTAGTGGAACTTGCTCGTTGTGTAGTTGAACACAAGGTTCCTCGGGGGATCGGTCTTGGCGATCCAGCGGCAGCAGCAAAGCGGTGTACGGGGCAATTGGAGGAGCTCCCGGCGACGCATGGAAAACCATTGAGTCTTGGCAGTCCTGGCTACACGCGCGGACACACGAGCTGGTGCAGGGTAGCGTCGGACAAGCCGTTGGGCACGAGGCGAAGCAAAGGACGGGGAAGCCGGAGGTGGCCCTCCTGGTGGGCGCCGACGGCGGCGGGTGGCGATGGGAGGAACGGGCGGTCTCGCGGAACGGAGGCGCGGGGCGACATGGACGAAGTGGCCGCGGGGCTCGGTGCAGATGAGGAAGGAGGGCGGCAGCGCTCCTGGTCGCAGCGACCGAAGGGGCAACGGGGCATGGCACTGCGTGGGAACGAGGGGAGAAGCCGGCTGATGCGGAGGAGGAGGCACGGCCGCAGGCGACGGAGGGCCGCCGGAGTTGGCCGTCCCGGTGGTGTTGCCGAGGCCGGGCGCGGGGGCTGATGGAACGGGGCGCGACGCGAGAAGTGCCATGGGAGGCGCGCTCGGCAGGAGGGGTCTCGCTCCTCTCTCTTTCTCTGTGGAAGGGGCACGAGCGAGGGAGAGGGAGAGATCGAGAGGAGGGAGGCGAGGGGATCGAGGGGAGCGGCCGCGAGAGGATCGGCGCAGGGAGCTCGTCTCCCTGGCTCGATGCGTGTGTAGGCGGCGCTGGCAGGGACCGAGAGGGAGAGAGATGGATCGAGGGGATCGGGCAGAGCTGCAGCTAGGGTTAGGAGGGAGTTAGGTGGGCTGGGCCTTGAGAGGCCGGTTGGGCTTTAGGAGGTTAGATGGGCTGGCCTAGTGGGCTGGCTGCAGCTCTCTTCTCCCTCCCTCTTATATTTTCTTAAATAGAAAAGCCTAGAGAGAAGGAAAAAGAAGAGGGGGGTTAGGGAAAGAAAATGCGCAAGGGGATAATTTCCCCGGACTCACAAAAATGAGTTTGATCCAAGAAAAATAGGAATGGCCAAGATTGCAAGATGTAAATTCAAACTCATTTGAATTTAATTCAAATGGGTTTGAATGGATGTGAGGGTTTGGGAAGGTCCAAAAATGTTCGGATTTTTGGTGGAGCTCCGGAAAATGATGAAATAAATATTGGCAAGGTTGGAGACCAAACTTGAAGCAAAAAAGGAACGAAATTATTTCGTAAGTGTGTTTTGGTGATTTCCGAAATAACGAAATATTTAATATAGCTCCATAATATTGGAGGATATGTTATAAAGAGAAGTCACCATGTGAATTCCCTCAATTTAAATGGATCAAAAAATCCATACAATTTATTTCGTTGAGTTTTTAAAATTAAATGGCATGCTGGCATGATGACATGGTGCAATGCAAAAATAAAAGAGCAAGCAAAAAAGAAACACATGGCAAAACTCGGAATAGCTGTAAGTCTTCTGAAGCATCGGTCTCGGGGCGTTACAGTACGGTCACAGCGTGGCCGTCTCCCCCTGCTTACGAGGAGCTGGCATGGCTACAGTGCGCCATATCGCTGGAGATCTCCATTGTGGCGCGGCACTGTTGCCATGCCTGCCCTGACCACAGCCTCAGTGGGCGGCGCACTGTGCCCATATCGGCCTATCTGTACGACCCAGAGACGGCGGGATCCGCCTGTCAGCGGGAGCATAGAAGACGGCGAGAACACCCCAAAGACGGACCTGTGGGAGTCGGCTCCCTGGAGTCGGCCGGCCCCTCCCACGGGCCCCACACACCATTAACCAGACAAGACGGGGAATGGCGACAGTGATCGTCCGTCAGGCAGCGACACTGTTGCCACGACCCCATGACCAAGCATGCGTCATTAGAAGCACGGCTACAGTACCGGACCTGTCGGCGGGGCCCGCCAGTCGGCTGGCCCCAGCAGTCGGCAGAGAAGACGGCGGCCTGAGAGACAGACGGCCGGGACCCGCGCCCAGCCGGATTACCATTGTACCCCCGGGGGGGTAGGCCTATATAACCCCCCCGGGGCACCCATGCAAAGGGTTCGAATCCATTAGCACTAGACCAGACCATATAGGAAGGAGAAAGCTAGCCTTGCCATCTCCTACCTCCAGAATACAGCTCGAGGAGCAACCTTGTACTCACTTTGCCTTAGTAATCACGCAGAGACCCCGCAGAGCAGTAGTAGGGGTGTTATCTCCCCGGAGAGCCCCGAAGCTAGGTAAGATCCGCCAGCGTGCATGTCTTTGCCTCATTCCGTTTCCAGGCACCGGCGACATTCTACTCGCTCCCACCATGATAAGCCATCCTTTGGCATATGTCGCACCCAACCCCCGACATTTGGCGCCCACCATGGGGCGAGGTGCACCGTCGTCCGGAGACCTGCTCTGGACGGGAACCTTCTTCCTCGGCAGCGAGCGTAGCCAGCCCGGCACGCCCGATGGCGCTTGCCCCGACGCGCTGCAAGACATCGACGATGCCTGCGCGGCGAGCTGCCTTGCCGATCTTCTTGGTGAGGTTTGCATCTCCGACGAGCCTGCGTCCGACGCAGGCACGGCAGGCCCCGAGAGCCTCCTCACGGGCCTCCTCGACCAAGTCCACGTCACCGGCGAGCCTGCCGTGGACTTGGAGTCCATAGGCTCCACCGACCCGATGCTGGTCGACTCCGACGCCGTGTCGCTCGACGCATTCCCCACCAACGTGGTGGTCTACGACGAGCTGCTCCCTCACGAGGAGAGTGGCGGAAGCGCCGTCACGGAGGTGCTCGTCATCAGTCATGGCGAGCACTCTGGTGAGGGAGCTCATGACCCACTCGAGGCGGCTCTACGAGACCTGACCGTGCCCATTCCGGAAGACGCCGACGCCGAAACCCTGGAGACGCGCCGCCTACAGATCGTCGAAGGCGCGAAGAAGCTGGCAAGCATGAGACGCTTGTCAGAAGCCTACCAGCGTGAGATGGATCGCACTGTGGGAGGCTCACCGGCCCCGACTGGGCCTAGCCGCCTAGGCGCGGTCCGGCAACGCGGCGTGGCCATCGCCAACCTGTTCAGGGCCGATCGCCCCGTGTATGCCACGCCTGTAGAGAACATCCGCGCCGCCCAGGCGGCGGCGGACGAGCTAGACAACTTCGAAGGTGAAGAGCACCGCCTGATGACCAAGCGGGTCCAGCGGCTCCTCAAAGAGGCTGCCGCGCGGAACGAAGCCGGCTACCGCACAAAGGCCCCGCAGTGACCGAACGACGACTTGCCTCCCGGCCGAGATCAGGGCACGACGTCTCGGACGCCGACTGGCGGTGTCCGCGGAAGAAAAGACAAGGATCCGGCTGTTAGCCACAGTCGGACTCGCATCACCATCGAGCGCGACCAAGACGGCCGCCCGAGAGCAGTGGAACGGCAGGGCGACTATCTGCCTCCCCCACCAGGAAGAGAAAGGCGAGTCTCCCCACCACCTGTTGAACATCCGACTCTCGGCTACTGCCTTGGCCGCCGAGAGGGAGTTTGAGAGAATGATGCCCGCCACCGGATCGACCGACTCCACCAATCCCTGGCGCTCGAAGAAGAAAACGAGTTGGGTCCTCCCTGTTTCGGACCCCGCATCCAAGATGAGCCCTTTCCCAAAGGGTTCACGCTCCCCCGAGACACGCCTAAGTACACCGGCTCCGTGAAGCCGGAAGATTGGCTAGTTGACTACTCCACAGCCGTCAACATAGCGAACGACAATAAGCGTGTTGCCGTGAAGTATGTTCCACTCATGCTCCAAGGCACGGCCCGGACATGGTTGAACAGTCTGAAGCCCCGCGGCATCAACAGCTGGGTCGACTTCACCGAGGCCTTCGTCCGCAATGTTGGAAATATGCCCTAGAGGCAATAATAAAAGTATTATTAATATATTTCCTTGTTCATGATAATTGTCTTTTATTCATGCTATAACTGTATTATCCGGAAATCGTAATACACGTGTGAATACATAGACCACAATATGTCCCTAGTGAGCCTCTAGTTGACTAGCTCATTGTGATCAACAGATAGTCATGGTTTCCTGGCTATGGACATTGGATGTCATTGATAACGGGATCACATCATTAGGAGAATGATGTGATGGACAAGACCCAATCCTAAGCATAGCACAAAGATCGTGTAGTTCGTTTGCTAGAGCTTTGCCAATGTCAAGTATCTCTTCCTTTGACCATGAGATCGTGTAACTCCTGGATACCGTAGGAGTGCTTTGGGTGTATCAAACGTCACAACGTAACTGGGTGACTATAAAGGTGCACTACAGGTATCTCCGAAAGTATCTATTGTTTTATGCGGATCGAGACTGGGATTTGTCACTCCGTGTAAACGGAGAGGTATCTCTGGGCCCACTCGGTAGGACATCATCATATGCGCAATGTGACCAAGGGGTTGATCACGGGATGATGTGTTACGGAACGAGTAAAGTGACTTGCCGGTAACGAGATTGAACAAGGTATCGGTATACCGACGATCGAATCTCGGGCAAGTAAAATACCGCTAGACAAAGGGAATTGTATACGGGATCGATTGAGTCCTTGACATCGTGGTTCATCCGATGAGATCATCGTGGAACATGTGGGAGCCAACATGGGTATCCAGATCCCGCTGTTGGTTATTGACCGGAGAACGTCTCGGTCATGTCTACATGTCTCCCGAACCCGTAGGGTCTACACACTTAAGGTTCGATGACGCTAGGGTTATAAAGGAAGCTTGTATGTGGTTACCGAATGTTGTTCGGAGTCCCGGATGAGATCCCGGACATCACGAGGAGTTCCGGAATGGTCCGGAGGTAAAGATTTATATATAGGAAGTCCTATTTCGGCCATCGGGACAAGTTTCGGGGTCATCGGTATTGTACCGAGACCACCGGAAGGGTCCCAGGGGCCCACCGGGTGGGGCCACCTGCCCCGGGGGGCCACATGGGCTGTAGGGGGTGCGCCTTGGCCTACATGGGCCAAGGGCACCAGCCCCAAGAGGCCCATGCGCCTAGGGAACCCTAGAGGGAAGAGTCCTCAAGGGGGAAGGCACCTCCGAGGTGCCTTGGGGAGGATGGACTCCTCCCCCCCCTCTTGGCCGCGCCCCAAAACCCATCTAGGGCTGGCCGCCGCCCCTAGGGGGTGGGAAAACCCTAAAGGGGGCGCAGCCCCCTTCCCCCTATATATATTGAGGCATGGGGCTGCCCATAACACGCGATTTGATCTCTCGTTGGTGCAGCCCTGCCCCTCTCCCTCCTCCTCCTCTCCCATGGTGCTTGGCGAAGCCCTGCTGGATTGCCATGCTCCTCCATCACCACCACGCCATTGTGCTGCTGTTGGATGGAGTCTTCCTCAACCTCTCCCTCTCTCCTTGCTGGATCAAGGCATGGGAGACGTCACCGGGCTGTACGTGTGTTGAACGCGGAGGTGCCGTCCGTTCGGCACTTGATCATCGGTGATTTGAATCACGACGAGTACGACTCCATCAACCCCGTTCACTTGAACGCTTCCGCTTAGCGATCTACAAGGGTATGTAGATGCACTCTCCTTTCTACTCGTTGCTGGTCTCTCCATAGATAGATCTTGGTGATACGTAGGAAAATTTTTGAATTTCTGCTACGTTCCCCAACAGTGGCATCAGAGCTAGGTCTATTGCGTAGATTCTTTGCACGAGTAGAACACAAAGTAGTTGTGGGCGTTGATGTTGTTCAATATGCTTACGGTTACTAGTCCAATCTTGTTTCGACGGTATTGTGGGATGAAGCGGCCCGGACCGACCTTACACGTACTCTTACGTGAGACAGGTTCCACCGATTGACATGCACTTGGTGCATAAGGTGGCTAGCGGGTGCCAGTCTCTCCCACTTTAGTCGGAACGGATTCGATGAAAAGGGTCCTTATGAAGGGTAAATAGCAATTGGCATATCACGTTGTGGTTTTGCGTAGGTAAGAAACGTTCTTGCTAGAAACCCATAGCAGCCACGTAAAACATGCAAACAACAATTAGAGGACGTCTAACTTGTTTTTGCAGGGTATGCTATGTGATGTGATATGGCCAAGAAGAATGTGATGAATGATATGTGATGTATGAGATTGATCATGTTCTTGTAATAGGATTCACGACTTGCATGTCGATGAGTATGACAACCGGCAGGAGCCATAGGAGTTGTCTTTATTTTTTGTATGACCTGCGTGTCATTGAAGAACGCCATGTAAACTACTTTACTTTATTGCTAAACGCGTTAGTCATAGAAGTAGAAGTAGTCGTTGGCGTGACAACTTCATGAAGACACGATGATGGAGATCATGATGATGGAGATCATGGTGTCATGCCGGTGACAAGATGATCATGGAGCCCCGAAGATGAAGATCAAAGGAGCTATATGATATTGGCCATATCATGTCACTACTCTATTTGATTGCATGTGATGTTTATCATGTTTATGCATCTTGTTTGACTTAGAACGACGGTAGTAAATAAGATGATCCCTTACAACAATTTCAAGAAGTGTTCTCCCCTAACTGTGCACCGTTGCTACAGTTCGTCGCTTCTAAGCACCACGTGATGATCGGGTGTGATGGATTCTTACGTTCACATACAACGGGTGTAAGACAGTTTTACACAGCGAAAACACTTAGGGTTAACTTGACGAGCCTAGCATGTGCAGACATGGCCTCGGAACACGGAGACCGAAAGGTCGAGCATGAGTCGTATGGTAGATACGATCAACATGAAGATGTTCACCGATGATGACTAGTCCGTCTCACGTGATGATCGGACACGGCCTAGTTGACTCGGATCATGTGATCACTTAGATGACCAGAGGGATGTCTATCTAAGTGGGAGTTCATAAGATGAACTTAATTATCCTGAACATAGTCAAAAGACCTTTTGCAAATTATGTCGTAAGCTCGCGCTTTAGTTCCACTGTTTAGATATGTTCCTAGAGAAAATATAGTTGAAAGTTGATAGTAGCGATTATGCGATCAGTAGAAAGCTTATGTCCTTAATGCACCGCTCAGTGTGCTGAACCCCAACGTCGTTTGTCGATGTTGCGAACATCGGACATACACGTTTTGATAACTACGTGATAGTTCAATTAAATGGTTTAAGTAGAGGCACCAAAGACGTTTTCGAAACGTCGCGGAACATATGAGATGTTTCGAGGGCTGAAATTGGGATTTCAGGCTCGTGCCCACGTCAAGAGGTATAAGACCTCCGACGATTTTCTTAGCCTGCAAACTAAGGGAGAAAAGCTCAATCATTGAGCTTGTGCTCAGATTGTCTGAGCACAACAATCACTTGAATCGAGTGGGAGTTGATCCTCCAGATGAGATAGTGATGTTTCCCCAAAGTCATTGCCACCAAGCTGCTAGAGCTTCGTGATTAACTATAACATATCAGGGATAGATATGATGATCCTTGAAATATTCATGATGTTTGACACCGCGAAAGTAGAAATCAAGAAGGAGCATCAATTGTTGATGGTTGGTGAAACCACTAGTTTCAAG
Organism: Triticum aestivum; assembly: GCF_018294505.1. Lineage (NCBI taxonomy): Eukaryota > Viridiplantae > Streptophyta > Magnoliopsida > Poales > Poaceae > Triticum > Triticum aestivum. The sequence goes on along the minus strand of NC_057795.1, from coordinate 128,378,220 downwards.
AAGGGCAAGGGAACAAAGGGATACTTCATGAAACGGCAATTCAGCTGCTGCTCTAGTGAAGAAACCCAAGGTTGAACCCAAACCCGAGACTAAGTGCTTCTGTAATAAGGAGAACAACCACTGGAGCAGCATTACCCTAGATACTTGGTAGATGAGAAGGCTGGCAAGGTCGATAGATGTATATTGGATATACATTATGTTAATGTGTACTTTACTAGTACTCCTAGTAGCACCAGGGTATTGGATACCGGTTCGGTTGCTAAGTGTTAGTAACTCGAAATAAAAGCTACGGAATAAACGGAGACTAGCTAAAGGTGAGCTGACGATATATGTTGGAAGTGTTTCCAAGGTTGATATGATCAAGCATCGCACGCTCCCTCTACCACCGAGATTGGTGTTTGCGTTGAGCATAGACATGATTGGATTATGTCTATCGCAATACGGTTATTCATTTAAGGAGAATAATGGTTACTCTATTTTTGAATAATACCTTCAATGGTCTTGCACCTAAAGGAATGGTTTATTGAATCTCGGTCGTAGTGATACACATTTTCATGCCAAAAGATATAAGATAGTAATGATAGTACCACTTACTTGTGGCACTGCCATGTAAGTCATAATGGTATAAAACGCATGAAGAAGCTCCATGTTGATGGATCTTTGGACTCACTCGTTTTTGAAAAGTTTGAGACATGCGAACCATGTCTATTGGTGTATATGCATGAAGAAACTCCATGCAAATGGATCGTTCGGACTCACTTGATTTTGAATCACTTGAGATATGCAAATCATACCACATGGGCAAGATGACTGAAAAGCCTCATTTTCAGTAAGATGGAACAAGATAGCAACTTGTTGGAAGTAACACATTTTGATGTGTGCAGTCGAATGAGTGCTGAGGCATGCAGTGAATATCATTATGTTCTTACTTCACAGATGATTCGAGTAAATGTTGAGTATATTTACTTGATGAAACACAAGTCTGAATTATTGAATGGTTCAAGTAATTTCAGAGTGAAGTAGCAGATCATTGTGACAAGAGGATAAAATGTCTATGATATGATCATAGAGATGAATATCTGAGTTACGAGTTTTGGCACACAATTAAGACATTGTGGAAATTGTTTCGCAATTAATACCGCCTGGAACACCATAATGTGATGGTGTGTCCGAACATCATAGTTGCACCCTATTGGATATGGTGCGTACCATGATGTCTCTTATCGAATTACCACTATCGTTCATGGGTTAGGCATTAGAGACAACCACATTCACTTTAAATAGGGCACCACGTAATTCCGATGAGATGACACCGTATGAATTATGGTTTAGAGAAACCTAAGTTGTCGTTTCTTAAAGGTTTGGGGCTGCGACGCTTATGTGAAAAAGTTTCAGGATTAAGCTCGAACCCAAAGCGGATAAAATACATCTTCATAGGACACCCAAAACAGTTGGGTATACCTCCTAATTCAGATCCGAAAGCAATATGGATTGTTTCTTGAATCGGGTCCTTTCTCGAGGAAAGGTTTCTCTCGAAAGAGTTGAGTGGGAGGATGGTGGAGACTTGATGAGGTTATTGAACCGTCTCTTCAACTAGTGTATGGCAGGGCACAGGAAGTTGTTCCTGTGGCACCTACACCAATTGAAGTGGAAGCTTATGATAGTGATCATGAAACTTCGGATCAAGTCACTACCAAACCTCGTAGGGTGACAAGGATACGTACTACTTCAGAGTGGTACAGTAATCCTGTCTTGGAAGTCATGTTGCTGGACAACAATGAACCTACGAGCTATGGGGAAGCGATGGTGGGCCCAAATTCCGACAGATGGTTAGAAGCCATGAAATCAGAGAGAGGATCCATGTATGAAAACAAAGTGTAGACTTTGGCAGAACGGCTCGATGGTCGTAAGACTAATGAGTACAGATGGATTTCAAAAGGAAGACGGACAATGATGGTAAATGTCACCATTAAGAAAGCTCGACTTGTCGTTAAGATGTTTTCCGACAAGTTCAAGGAGTTGACTACGATGAGATTTTCTCACTCGTAGCGATGCTAAGAGTCTGTTGGAATTATATTAGCGATTACTGCATTATTTATGAAATCTTGCAGATAGGATGTCAAAACATTGTTTCCTCGACGATTTTAATGAGGAAAGGTTGTATGTGATACAACCGGAAGGTTTTGTCAATCCCGAAAGATGCTAATAAGTATGCAAAGCTCCATCAATCCTTCTAAGGACTGGAGTGAGCATCTCGGAGTTGGAATGTATGCTTTGATGATGATCAAAAATTTTGGGTTTGTACAAAGTTTATGAGAAACTTGTATTTCCAAAGAAGTGAGTGGGAGCACTATAGAATTTCTGATGAGTATATGTTGTTGACATATTGTTGATCAGAAATGACGTAGAATTTCTGGAAAGCATATAGGGTTATTTTTTGAAAGTGTTTTTCAATGGAAAGCCTGGATTAAGCTACTTGAACATTGAGCATCAAGATCTATAAGGATAGATCAAAATGCTTAATAATACTTTCAAATGAGCACATACCTTGACATGATCTTGAAGGTGTTCAAGATGGACCAGTCAAAGAAGGAGTTCTTGCCTGAGTTGTAAGGTACGAAGTTAAGACTTAAAGCTCGACCACGGCAGAATAGAGAGAAAGGACGAAGGTCGTCCCCTATGCTTAAGACGTAGGCTCTTCAGTATGCTATGCTGTGTACCGCACCTGAAGTGTGCCTTGCCATGAGTCAGTCAAGGGGTACAAGAGTGATCCAAGAATGGCTCACAGGACAGCGGTCAAAGTTATCCTTAGTAACTAGTGGACTAAGGAATTTTCTCGATTATGGAGGTGGTAAAAGAGTTCGTCGTAAAGGTTACGACGATGCAAGCTTGACACCTATCCGGATAGCTCTGAGTAGAGAGACCGGATACATATAATGGAGCAATAATTTAGAATAGCTCCAAGTAGAACAGTTGTTTGGAATAGCTCCAAATAGAGCGTGGTAGCTGCATCTAGGAGATGACATAGAGATTTGTAAAGCACACACGGATCTGAAAGGTTCAGACCCGTTGACTAAAACCTCTCTCACAAGCAACATGATCAAACATAAAACTCATTGAGTGTTAATCACATAGTGATGTGAACTAGACTACTGACTCTAGTAAACTCTTGGGTATTAGTCACATGGCGATGTGACCTGTGAGTGTTAATCACATGGCGATGTGAACTAGATTATTGACTCTAGTGCAAGTGGGAGACTGTTGGAAATATGCCCTAGAGGCAATAATAAAAGTATTATTATTATATTTCCTTGTTCATGATAATTGTCTTTTATTCATGCTATAACTGTATTATCCGGAAATCGTAATACACGTGTGAATACATAGACCACAATATGTCCCTAGTGAGCCTCTAGTTGACTAGCTCGTTGTGATCAACAGATAGTCATGGTTTCCTGGCTATGGACATTGGATGTCGTTGATAACGGGATCACATCATTAGGAGAATGATGTGATGGACAAGACCCAATCCTAAGCATAGCACAAAGATCGTGTAGTTCGTTTGCTAGAGCTTTGCCAATGTCAAGTATCTCTTCCTTTGACCATGAGATCGTGTAACTCCTGGATACCGTAGGAGTGCTTTGGGTGTATCAAACGTCACAACGTAACTGGGTGACTATAAAGGTGCACTACAGGTATCTCCGAAAGTATCTATTGTTTTATGCGGATCGAGACTGGGATTTGTCACTCCGTGTAAACGGAGAGGTATCTCTGGGCCCACTCGGTAGGACATCATCATATGCGCAATGTGACCAAGGAGTTGATCACGGGATGATGTGTTACGGAACGAGTAAAGTGACTTGCCGGTAACGAGATTGAACAAGGTATCGGTATACCGACGATCGAATCTCGGGCAAGTAAAATACCGCTAGACAAAGGGAATTGTATACGGGATCGATTGAGTCCTTGACATCGTGGTTCATCCGATGAGATCATCGTGGAACATGTGGGAGCCAACATGGGTATCCAGATCCCGCTGTTGGTTATTGACCGGAGAACGTCTCGGTCATGTCTACATGTCTCCCGAACCCGTAGGGTCTACACACTTAAGGTTCGATGACGCTAGGGTTATAAAGGAAGCTTGTATGTGGTTACCGAATGTTGTTCGGAGTCCCGGATGAGATCCCGGACATCACGAGGAGTTCCGGAATGGTCCGGAGGTAAAGATTTATATATAGGAAGTCCTATTTCGGCCATCGGGACAAGTTTCGGGGTCATCGGTATTGTACCGGGACCACCGGAAGGGTCCCGGGGGCCCACCGGGTGGGGCCACCTGCCCCGGGGGGCCACATGGGCTGTAGGGGGTGCGCCTTGGCCTACATGGGCCAAGGGCACCAGCCCCAAGAGGCCCATGCGCCTAGGGAACCCTAGAGGGAAGAGTCCTCAAGGGGGAAGGCACCTCCGAGGTGCCTTGGGGAGGATGGACTCCTCCCCCCCTCTTGGCCGCACCCCAAAACCCATCTAGGGCTGGCCGCCGCCCCTAGGGGGTGGGAAAACCCTAAAGGGGGCGCAGCCCCCTTCCCCCTATATATATTGAGGCATGGGGCTGCCCATAACACGCGATTTGATCTCTCGTTGGTGCAGCCCTGCCCCTCTCCCTCCTCCTCCTCTCCCATGGTGCTTGGCGAAGCCCTGCTGGATTGCCATGCTCCTCCATCACCACCACGCCGTTGTGCTGCTGTTGGATGGAGTCTTCCTCAACCTCTCCCTCTCTCCTTGCTGGATCAAGGCATGGGAGACGTCACCGGGCTGTACGTGTGTTGAACGCGGAGGTGCCGTCCGTTCGGCACTTGATCATCGGTGATTTGAATCACGACGAGTACGACTCCATCAACCCCGTTCACTTGAACGCTTCCGCTTAGCGATCTACAAGGGTATGTAGATGCACTCTCCTTTCTACTCGTTGCTGGTCTCTCCATAGATAGATCTTGGTGATACGTAGGAAAATTTTTGAATTTCTGCTACGTTCCCCAACACGCAACTTCACAAGCACGTACAAGCGACCCCCAAGCCGCGCCAGCTTTCCTTTTGTGTGCAAGGTCCTGACGAGTCAACTCGCGACTACCTCACACGCTGGGGCGAGCTCCGGAACTCCAGCGAGGGCGTGCACGAGGTGCAGGCTATCGAGTACTTCACTGCCGGGTGCAGAGAAGGCACCCTCCTCAAGCACCGGCTCCTCTGCGATGTACCGGAGACCCTCGACGAGCTGCTGATCATAGCAGACAAGTATGCCACGGCCGACTCCTCCATGAAGACAGAGATTCAAGTTAGTGCGACTGGCAAGGTGGTCCCTCAGGCTCCCAGAACTCCGCCTGGAGACGCCAGTCGGCAACAGCAACGGAATGATCACAAGAGCAAGGCCCCGCAGCCGGCTTCCAGCAGCCGGCAGGTTGCGACAGTCGAAGACCAACAGCCGGAGGGGCAGCCTCCGGCGACGCGACCAAAAGGCGGCAAGTCCAACTGGTTGCCGGCCTTCTCTTACGAGCAGACTCTAGATGGTCCCTGCAAGTTCCACATCGGCGCGAAGCCGTCAAACCATACCACCCGAAAATGCCACTGGCTCACCAGAATCGCCAAGGGAGATGGCCTCCTTCCTCCTCCGCCTACTGGGCCGCCGCCTCCACCGCCGCCCTAGCAGCGGGCTGCCAGGCCAGTCGGCGCCGTACAAGATGAGTACCCGAAAGAGCACGGAGCCTATGTAGTATTCACCAGTGTGGCTGATGATCGACGCAGCAGACGGCTGCAGCAACAAGAAGTAAATGCAGTAGCATCAGATACTCCAGAGTTTATGCATTGGTCCGAGAAGCCTATCATTTAGAGGAGAGCTGATCACCCAGAGGTGATGCCGAATCTGGGTGCCACCTTGGCCACCTACGCTTTGGTTTTGAGTGCCACCTTGGTCACAGATAGGCGGGCCGCTCGCTTCTCGCGAGTGTTGATAGACAGAGGCAGTAGCATCAACATCCTGTACAAGGATACCATGGAGAAGTTAGGAATCAAGCAAAGACAGCTTTAGAGCAGCCGAACTGTGTTCCACGGCATTGTACCTGGCCTTTCTTGCTCACCAATCGGCAAGATCCTGATAGACGTCCTCTTCGGAGACAAAGATCATTTCCGCTGAGAGCCAGTTTGGTTTGAAGTGGTGGACCTCGAAAGCCCATACCAAGCATTGCTTGGCCGACCTGCTTTGGCCAAGTTCATGGCGGTCCCCCACTACGCCTACCTCAAGATGAAGATGCCAAGTTCGAAGGGGATTCTGACCATAGCCGGCGACTATAGGAAGTCGTCCGCCTGCGCGGCTGAGAGCAGTCGGCTGGCCGAGTCCCTGGTGATCGCAGCTGAGAAGCGGCTTCTTGATCGGGTTGTGGCGATGGCCGGCAAGCAGCCAGAGATGTCGCCCGACCCCAAGGAGTCGGAAGCTGAGGGTTCGTTCAAGCCGGCTAAAGAAACAAAGAGGATACCTTTAGACCCGGAGCACCGAGTGAGGCACGCTGTCATAGGTGCAAACCTAGACAGCAAATAGGAAGGCGAGCTCGTCCATTTCCTCCATGAGAATGAAGACATCTTCGCATGGTCGCCCAAAGACATGCCGGGTGTACCGACGGAATTCGCCGAGCACTAGTTACATGTCCGATCTGATGTGAAACCCATCAGGCAGCCCTTGCGCCGCCGGTCAGAAGAGAAGAGAAGAGTTGTTGGGGAAGAGATAGCCCGACTCCTAGCAGCGGGCTTCATTATGGAGGTGTTTTTTCCAGAATGGTTAGCAAATCCGGTCCTGGTGTTGAAGAAGAACAAGCAGTGGCGGATATGTATTGACTACACAAGCCTCAACAAAGCTTGCCCCAAAGACCCATTTGCTTTACCGAGAATTGATCAGGTGATAGACTCCACAGCCGGATGCGAGCTGTTGAGCTTCTTAGATGCATATTCAGGATATCACCAGATCAAGCTGAACCCGGCAGACAGACTGAAGACTGCCTTCATCACGCCGTTTGGAGCCTTCTGCTACCTGACCATGACGTTCGGCTTGAGGAATGTCGGCGCCACCTTTCAGCGTTGCATGCAGAAGTGCCTCCTCAGGCAACTCGGCAGAAGCGCCCACGTCTACATAGACGATGCGGTGGTGAAGACGGAAAAGCATGGAACACTGTTGGAAGACCTCAAGGAAACCTTTGAGAACCTGCGCCAATTCCAGATCAAGCTCAACCCTGAGAAGTGCGTCTTTGGAGTACCAGCCGGCCAACTCCTTGGCTTCCTGGTCTCCGAACGCGGCATAGAGTGCAACCCTGTAAAGATCAAGGCCATCGAGAGGATGGAGGTCCCCCGCTGACTGCTAGATGTGCAAAAGTTTACCGGCTGCTTGGCGTCCATCAGCCAATTCATCAGTCGGCTGGGCGAGAAGGCTCTCCCTTTGTACCAACTGATGAAGAAGACCACCTTTTTCGAGTGGAACCACAAAGCGGATGAAGCATTTCTCCAGTTGAAGAAGATGTTGACTACTCCCCCTCTGTTGGCGGCTCTGACTCCTAAAGAGCCTATGCTCCTATACATTGCCGCCACCAACCGGGTAGTCAGCACAGTCATCGTAGTTGAACGCAAGGAGGAAGGCAAGGCGCTCCCTGTCCAGAGACCGGTATATTACCTGAGCGAGGTACTGTCGACCTCCAAGCAGAACTACCCCCACTACCAGAAGACGTGCTACGGCGTGCACTTTGCCGCCAAGAAGTTGAACCCTTCCTTTCAAGAGCATCCAATCACTGTGGTCTGCACAGCTCCTGTGACGCCCGGATAATTAAGCTACAGTAATCCCGGGCTAATGGTGCCACGTCACCGCAGTTACTGTTGTTAACCTTGCGATGATTCGAAACCATTTCAAAATTCAAATTCAAATTTATGTCAATAATAAAAGTTTTCAAAAATTAAATAAAAATGTTTGGTTTGTACTAAATATTACATAGATAATTATGGTGTAGAAGACACAGTTATATAAAATGCATAAATATTATAAATTGAATTAAAACGGAAGAGAAAAAAAATAAAAGAAAGAAAATACAAAAGGGACAAACAAAAAAACAAAAAGAGGAAAAGGAACCCCCATCTGGGCCTCGGCCCAGCAGGCCAACGAACCGCTAGGCCGGCCCACCTCAGTCCCCCTTATCCCCCCATGCGACCAAACCCTAAACCGCTACCACCCCCACTTCCCTCGTTCCCCCACTCTCTCTCGCTCGGTTCCCTCCCCATCTTCCTCGCGCCGCCACACACTCAGCGGCGAGGGCCCTCGTGCCTGAACCCCCCTCGCAACCTCTCCTCTCCAGTGCTCCCCCGCGGCTCTCCAGTGCTCCTCAGGCGGGACGCAGCTGCCGTTTGTCGGCAAGGCAACCACCGCGCCGTTGGTCTTCTTCTCCGCTCGTTCTGGATCGGGCACGACCCCGCCGATGCCACAATGTCATCGCCGTCTCCGGTCGCCGGAGCCGCCCCTCGTCTACCTCCACCTCGTCGGACGCCTTCCCCGACCTCCTCCCCGCTGGCGGCATCGCGCCTCACCGCCGAACTCCCCTACAACGAGGGTGAGAACTCCATCCCCCTGCTTCCCTCTCCCCTTCGTCCCGCACGTCCATCGCCACGCTCAGCGCGCTGGCCGCCCCTGTTCCCCTGTCTCGCCCGTCGTTTCGTGCCTCCGTTGCCGCAGCTCGCCTGTCCACAGGGCTTCTGCTGTGCCTGGACATCGCGCGTCGCCGCACGCCCCCTGTGCACTCCGCCGGCGCTGCAGCGCCCCTTCCCCCGCTCGCTCCATGCCCCATGTCCGCCCCGCCCAGCGCCCGCTGGCCGCCGGCCACCCGCCGACCAGGCTCCGGCCACGGCCTCGCCCATAGTCGTGGGTGCGTGTGCTTGTGTGTGGCCGGTTGTGCCCCTGACCACCGGGGCCCAGCCTCTGGATAAGAACGAAAAACAAATGAACAAAAATAAGTGTTAATTAAAATATTTAGTATGTTAATTAATTAGCTAATTAAGTAATTAGCATAATATAACCCAGTGACGGATGGGCCTCATTGTTAATTAAGCATGTTTTTCCTAAACTAATAGAGTTATGAGTCAATGACCAGTGGTACCCACGCGTAAGTTTGACTAAGTCAACATGACTGTTGACCGCTGACTGGACCCGCTGACTGTGCTATTGACCCAGTCAATGGCCCATTTGTCAGTTTGACTTAGTCAATCTCTATTGACTGCTGATGTCAACATGACATCATGCTGATGTCATTAATCCAATTTCGAATTAAATTAAAGGATTAATTAAATTCCAGAAATTAGTAAATCTTTAGAAAATCATATCTTTTTATCCGTAACTCGGATTAAATTATTTTCAACATGAAAGTTGCTCAGAACGACGAGACGAATCTGGATACACAGCCCGTTCATCCGCCACACTTCCCTAACCTATCGAACCTGCAACATTTCACCTCCGGTTCATTTGTCCGAAAACGCGAAACGCCGGGGATACTTTCCCGGATGTTTCCCCCCTTCGTCGGTATCACCTACTACCGCGTTAGGGCACACCTAGCACCGCGTATTGCCATGTTACGCTTTGTGATGCTTTGATTGCTTTGTTATTTATTGTGTTCCCTCTCCGTTACTTCTTTCCGGTAGACCCTAAGACTGTCGGCGACCCCTAGTTCGACTAAGGTGTTGGTGACTCGTCCTTCTTGCCAGAACAACCAGGCAAGCCCCCCCCCCCTTGATCACAAGATATCGCCTATTCTTCTCTATACTGCTTGCATTAGAGTAGTGTAGCATGTTACTGCTTTCCGTTAATCCTATTCTGATGCATAGCCTATCATTGTTGCTACAGTCATTGATACCTTACTTGCAATCCTAAATGCTTAGTATAGGATGCTAGTTTATCATCAGTGGCCCTACATTCTTGTCCATCTGCCATGCTATACTATCGGGCCGTGATCACTAAGGAGATGATCATGAGTATATACTATATACTTTATACATGACACATGTGGTGACTAAAGTTGGGTCAGCTCGTTGAGTACCCGCAAGTGATTCTAATGAGGGGGCTGAAAGGGCAGGTGGCTCCATCCCGGTAGAGGTGGGCCTGGGTTCCCGACGGCCCTCGACTGTTACTTTGTGGCGGAGCGGCAGGGCAGGTTGAGACCGCCTAGGAGAGAGGTAGGCCTGGCCATGTTCGGTGTTCGTGGATACTTAACACGTTTAATGAGATCTTGGTATTTGATCTGAGTCTGGCTACTGGCCTATACGCACTAACCAACTACGCGGGAACAGTTATGGGCACTCGATGTCGTGGTATCAGCCGAAGCGTTCGTGACGTCAGCGACTGAGCGGCGCACGCCGGATTGGAACGTAAGCCTGCTCTTGTATTAAGGGGGCTAGTTCTGCTTCCGGCCGCGTACGCAACGTGCAGGTGTGCTAAGGGCGATGGGCCCAGACCCCTGTGTGCTTAGGTTTAGACCGGCGTGCTGACCTCTCTGTTGTGCCTAGGTGGGGCTGTGACGTGTTAATCTTCCGAGGCCGGGCATGACCCAGGAAAGTGTGTCCGACCAAATGGGATCGAGCGTGTTGGGTTATGTGGTGCACCCCTGCAGGGAAGTTAATCTATTCGAATAGCCGTGATCTTTGGTAATAGGACGACTTGGAGTTGTACCTTGACCTTATGACAACTAGAACCAAATACTTAATAAAACACACCCTTCCAAGTGCCAGATACAACCCGCTGATCGCTCTCTAACAGCGCGACGAGGAGAGGATCGCCGGGTAGGATTATGCTATGCGATGCTACTTGGAGGACTTCAATCTACTCTCTTCTACATGCTGCAAGACGGAGGCTGCCAGAAGCGTAGTCTTTGATAGGACTAGCTAGCCCCCTCTTATTCTAGCATTCTGCAGTTTAGTCCACTGATATGGCCTCCTTACACATATACCCATGCATATGTAGTGTAGCTCCTTGCTTGCGAGTATTTTGGATGAGTACTCACGGTTGCTTTGCTCCCTCTTTTCCCCCGTTTTCCTCTTCTTCTCGGATGCCGCAACCAGACGTTGGAGCCCAGGAGCCAAACGCCACCGTCGATGACGACTACTACTATGGAGGTGCCTACTACTACGTGCAGGCTGCTGGTGACCACCAGGAGTAGTTTAGGAGGATCCCAGGCAGGAGGCCTGCGCCTCTTTCGATCTGTATCCCAGTTTGTGCTAGACTCCTTAAGGCAAACTTGTTTACTTATGTCTGTACTCAGATATTGTTGCTTCCGCTAACTCGTCTATGATCGAGCACTTGTATTCGAGCCCTCGAGGCCCCTGGCTTGTATTATGATGCTTGTATGACTTATTTATGTTTTAGAGTTGTGTTGTGATATCTTCCCGTGAGTCCCTGATCTTGATCGTACACGTTTGCGTGCATGATTAGTGTACGATTGAATGGGGGCGTCACAAGTTGGTACAGAGCTGACTGCCTCTAGGAATCCCCCTTTCCAACTCCTTGGCCGAAGTTGAGTCTAGTCGATGAAAATTGTTTTACTAACTTGGCTGTGCGGCCCATGGGCCCACGTCGCCAATTGGGTGGTATTAGGATCTTTTATTCCTCGACCTATACTCTGGGACTTTAATCTCTCCTCTATTCGGGTTAAATGATTTTCTAAAAATCTAACTTTTGGTTCTCAAAACACTTTCTCCCGGAGAGCCCCTTCAGTCCAGATGATCGTCGACTGCACCAGAAGATTTCGAAGTTACTCTCCGATACTCTTTTGAGACTTTGTGCCCGTTGCTTTTGCAATTCCCTACCACCAAAATATCCCTATAGATAAATACATACACTTGTCGTTCTTACTTTTATTCCCAGTTGATCTTGTTATTACAAGATACCCTAAAACCTCTCTATTGTTCTGAGAATATTTTGTGCCTACTACCTTGCAGTTCTTGCCACCCGAATACCCCTACAGATAATTTCTCGCACTTATTGAGTATCCTCTCATCCCCAGATGATTAATGTGTCTCACAAAATTCTTCGGAATACTTTTTGATCTTTTGAAAATCCTCTACAACCTGTTATTTTTGAAATTCTTGCCTGCTTGCATTATGGTTAATTCCATATGACTAGTAGTCCTCGATAACAAGTTATCCTTTTTAAAAAATTATCTTTCTGACTCAAACGTCATTCCGGACATGAGTTGGTTCTCGGCAATTCAAACCTTATTGATTGTCTAACTAAGTGTTTTCAACTTATCCATCCTTGATCAGAGCGTCTGCTTCTGATCCTTTGTTTTGGAAACCATAATTTCTTTCTGTTTAATCATCAGACTAATCAAGTGATTCTTGAATTTTATGCCTCTGCATTCTTTCTTCCTTTGAGTGAGTATCAATACTCACATCAGCTCCATTGTGGATCACCCGATCCATTGTTGGATTTTTATCCGACAACATCCTTCATATTCAATCACCTTGTGAGTTCTTCCCCTGATACATAGTGCCTTTGGTAAATTGTATCCTTTGCTTGGCCAACCATGCTCTTCTTTCGAGCTTGTGTATTTACTTTTGAAACTTGTGGTATGTTTCCATGATACCCTGATGGGTTGAACCTATGCCTTCCTTAAAAAGTGTGAACTCGAAAGTTTTCCCGAGCCATACTCTTCTGGTGCTTCGCCAGATAAAATTTCGGCACTACAACTTATTCGAAAATGAGAAGTGAATGAAACGCTATGCATTGTTAAAGTGGGAGTCGACCTTGAACTTTGTGTTCATGCCCATGGGCACGATGTAGATCGTATCATTAAAACTTCTCTTCAATTAAATATTCCCTTGGTATAAGTTTATCTTATACCTGGGATCTGGCATTTTGCAATCGTGGTTCTGGCCATGTTCTCCTTTTAAATACCATTTCTCGAACAATGTGAAGTACTTGTCTTCTGCAGATCATTGCACCTGTCCAATATTTACTTTTATCTACTGCACAACTTCTTATGGGTTCTTCATCAACTGTTATTTCTCACCGATTCTACTTTTCCTGGGTTCTGGGTTGTCGTCAACCGAGAACACTGATAAGTGAATCAGTTCTGCACTCCGATTCAATAACTCTAAATAATCTTTGTTGTTTATGAGTTTATTAATCCTTCAAGTCATTCCTAGCCTGATCGGCTACATCATTATCGTGCTAATTTTAACTGTGCTACCGGGCCCTTAATTCCGGAGCGCAACTTTCGATGATGAGCTAAGCTTATGCCGATTTGCTCATCTTATCGTTCCACCTTGAACGACAAGCTTTAATTTGAGTTTGTGTCGTACTCATGGTCCCAAGAACATTTCGCTCCATCATTCCTTTGACTTGATGTCATAGCCGACCGATTACATCTCCATGAAACCTCTCGTCAAAATTTATCATGATCATCATCAACATTCCGAGTTCCTCCAGGATATCAATTGTATTCATGATGAGAAATACCATCCTTGCCCCTTGATAATTTGTGTTATCATCGGCAACATTCTTGCTTTCCCTTCAACACAAACTTGTTCATGTTTTGTGTTGTACCTTGAGATCCTTGCTATCCAACTTATGTTATGTTCTACCTTGGAGTGTTGCTATCTTTTATGTCAAGAATGTCATGGGAAATTCACCACCCTTAAGAATTCTTGATACAAGTGATACTTATTAACATCACCATTCTTTTCTTGGTCCCCGTGTTATTCTAACCGGAAAACCGACAATCGAACTATGATGTGCGAATTCAAAACTTCTAGCAACCCTATTGCTTTGAAGTGAATGGCTGATAGTTTCATTCTAAGTCTTTTGGTTATCAAATCACCATTCTAACATTGATCGTGCTACTTAGTCCATACTTCTAGGTACACTTTCGATCAATGTTTAATTGTGGATGTTTTTCCTTGAGCATACATCATTATATCATTGATCTGACATATGTTATCTCCTTGTTCATGAAATTATGGAAATCCATCTTTTTGGAAATCTCGATGAATTGTCGCTGAGTCCATCTGACTTTTCCTCACCCTCTCCTTGGTTTAGAGATGAACCCTTGTTTCGGAAGTTCGCTTCCATAGTTCATTTCCCGAGAATCTTACAATGCTATCTCGTCAATTTGTGTTGCACCTTTTCTTCTCAGGCATCCTGAGTCTGAGGTATCCTAACGCCAATCAGAACTGAATCTAGGTCAGATATGATGGTTGGAATATATTTCCAAGAGTTATAACATCGGTCTTTTATTTGACCCGGTAAGATGATGTCATGCCTAGCACACCTGGCCGTAGGACCTATTCTTCCATGAGGAAATCGTAAGACTTATTCTATAAGTTGTTCCTGATGGGTCATTTGTGTATCCTAAATCTAACCCTTACATGATGGCCATGTCAATGCTATCTCGAAGCATGTATGTGGTACTCCGATTTTTTTAATGAGAACATTTGCAGCACAATGCTAAATTTTCTTTATCAAAATTTATCCAAACACTGTTGTATGGGTAATGTCATGAAATTTCTCTCCTCTTACCTAAAGGGTTTTCTATGTTATATCTTGTCATGGATATCCTGCTCTGTTTGACCTTGGAAAGGTTATACCCTTGGAATATGTGTTTAAACACATTTTCCTTTCCATCATTCTGTTTAATCTGATAATCATATTTTCCTTTCCATTGGTCGGTTTAACGTTGCTTGTGATCTACATGATCTAAGCAGTAATATTCTACTACTTATGTAAACACCCCTAGTGTACAATTCTGTCAGCAAGACCCTGTTGCATTTGTCGATAACATTCCGGTAGCCACCGATGGACGAGAACTTCGCCTATTGGTCCGCCTTGTTAAAAACGAGCAGGAAAATGGTTCTCTTCGACCCTCGCCCTTGGTACCGATGTTGTTGCTGACATATAATTGACAGGCTAGCCTGTGACATGCCTTGCAATCATGACCGTGCAAGATGTCACCACCCTTCCTACTTTCAACCCACATGGTGGGCCCATAACCCGCGGGTCCACTGGATCGAAACCTGACTCTTCTTTACAACCCGGATTCTAATGTATCCTTTGCACCTGGCTTCGTATGTGATTCATGAGCTAAATGTTATACCATTAATCATCCTGGAATCAAACACCATGTTGATCTCGTTGTTCAAACCCTCATTCCAGCTTTTGTCTAGTCATCGAATGATTGCCTACCCATTTAAAACTTTGGTACCATCGTATATTGCACTCAACGAATTCACTGAAATACAACTCGTGGGGTACCTTGTGTAATTCCCATTGAGTTCACCGTTAGATGCCCAGCTTTGTGGAGATGCATTCTTCCGGAGTTTTTCCCCTTGTTCGCGTTCGT
Organism: Triticum aestivum; assembly: GCF_018294505.1. Classification (NCBI taxonomy): domain Eukaryota; kingdom Viridiplantae; phylum Streptophyta; class Magnoliopsida; order Poales; family Poaceae; genus Triticum; species Triticum aestivum. The sequence goes on along the minus strand of NC_057795.1, from coordinate 128,362,822 downwards.
AGGACGATGGAGATCCCGAAGAAAGGATGACGCTTTGATCATGGTGACTTGAAGCAGATAAATGAAGACATCAACGAAAGGGATCAACCTCTTCGAAAAGGGAAGCCAAGACCGAGAAGACTCGTTAGGTTTTCGCTACCAGCACCTCCCCCCTTACACCCCTCTTAAATCTCGGGACGAGATTTCTTGTAGTGGAGGAGAATTGTGACGCCCGGATAATTAAGCTATAGTAATCCCGGGCTAATGGTGCCACGTCACCGCGGTTACTATTGTTAACCTTGCGATGATTCGAAACCGTTTCAAAATTCAAATTAAAATTAATGTCAATAATAAAAGTTTTCACAAATTAAAATAAAAATGTTCGGTTTGTACTCAATATTACATAGATAATTATGGTGTAGAAGACACAGTTTTATAAAATGCATAAATATTTTAAATTGAATTAAAATAGAAGAGAAAATAAATAAAAGAAAGAAAATACAAAAGAGACAAACAAACAAACAAAAAAAAGGAAAAGGAACCCCCCATCTGGGCCTCGGTCCAGCAGGCCGACGGACCGCCAGGCCGGCCCACCCCGGTCCCCCTTATCCCCCCACGTGACCAAACCCTAAACCGCTACCACCCCCACTCCCCTCGTTCCCCCACTCTCTCTCGCTCGATTCCCTCCCCATCTTCCTCGTGCCGCCACACACTCAGCGGCGAGGGCCCTCATGCCCGAACCCCCCTCGCAACCTCTCCTCTCCAGTGCTCCCCCGCGGATCTCTGGTGCTCCTCAGGCGGGACGCAGCTGCCGTTTGTCGGCGAGGCAACCACCGCGCCGTTGGTCTTCTTCTCCGCTCGTTCTAGATTGGGCACGACCCCGCCGACGCCACGACATCATCGCCGTCCCCGGTCGCCGGAGCCGCCCCTCGTCTACCTCCACCTCGTCGGACGCCTTCCCCGACCTCCTCCCCGCCGGCACCATTGCGCCTCACCGCCGAACTCCCCTACAACGGGGGTGAGAACTCCATCCCCCTGCTTCCCTCTCCCCATCGTCCCGCATGTCCATCGCCACGCTCAGCGCGCTGGCCGCCCCTGTTCCCCTGTCTCGCCCGTCGTTTCGTGCCTCCGCTGCCGCTGCTCGCCCGTCCACAGGGCTGCTGCTGTGCCTGGACGTCGCGCGTCGCCGCACGCCCCCTGTGCACTCTGCCGGCGCCGCCGTGCCCCTTCCCCCGCTCGCTCCATGCCCCGTGTTCGCCCCGCCCAGCGCACGCTGGCCGCCGGCCACCCGCCGACCAGGCTCCGGCCACGGCCTTGCCCACAGTCATCGGTGCGTGTGCGTGTGTGTGGCCAGTTGTGCCCCTGACCACCGGGGCCCAGCCTCTGGATAAGAACGAAAAACAAATGAACAAAAATAAGTGTTAATTAAAATATTTAGTATGTTAATTAATTAGTTAATTAAGTAATTATCATAATATAACCAAGTGACAGATGGGCCTCACTGTTAATTAAGCAAGTTTTTCCTAAACTAATAGAGTTATGAGTCAATGACAAGTGGGACCTACGCGTAAGTTTGACTAAGTCAACATGACTATTGACTGCTGATTGGACCTGCTGACTGTGTTGTTGACCCAGTCAATGGCCCCATCTGTCAATTTGACTTAGTCAATCTCTGTTGACTACTGATGTCAACATGACATCATGCTGATGTCATTAATCCAATTTCGAATTAAATTAAAGGATTAATTAAATTCCAGGAATTAGTAAATCTTTAGAAAATCATATCTTTTTATCCGTAACTCGGATTAAATTATTTTCAACATGAAAGTTGCTTAGAACAACGAGACGAATCCGGATACACAGCCCGTTCGTCCGCCACACATCCCTAACCTATCAAACCTGCAACATTTCACCTCCGGTTCATTTGTCCGAAAACGCGAAACGCCGGGGATACTTTCCCGGATGTTTCCCCCCTTCATCGGTATCACCTACTACCGTGTTAGGGCACACCTAGCACCACGTATTGCCATGTTACGCTTTGTGATGCTTTGACTGCTTTGTTATTTATTGTGTTACCTCTCCGTTACTTCCTTCCGGTAGACCCCGAGACTACCGGCGACCCCCAGTTCGACTACGGTGTTGGTGACTCGTCCTTCTTGCCAGAACAACCAGCCAAGCCCCCCCCCTTGATCACCAGATATCGCCTATTCTTCTCTATACTGCTTGCATTAGAGTAGTGTAGCATGTTACTGCTTTCCATTAATCCTATTCTGATGCATAGCCTGTCATTGTTGCTATAGTCATTGATACCTTACCTGCAATCCTAAAGGCTTAGTATAGGATGCTAGTTTATCATCAGTGGCCCTACATTCTTGTCGATCTGCCATGTTATACTATCGGGCCGTGATCACTAAGGAGATGATCACAGGTATATACTATATACTTTATACATGACACATGTGGTGACTAAAGTCGGGTTAGCTCATTGAGTACCCGCAAGTGATTCTTATGAGGGGGCTGAAAGGGCAGGTGGCTCCATCCCGGTAGAGGTGGGCCTGGGTTCCCGACGGCCCCCGACTGTTACTTTGTGGCGGAGCGACAGAGCAGGTTGAGACCGCCTAGGAGAGAGGTAGGCCTGGCCCTGTTTGGCGTTCGCGGATACTTAACACGTTTAACGAGATCTTGGTATTTGATCTGAGTCTGGCTACTGGCCTATACGGACTAACCAACTACGCGGGAACAGTTATGGGCACTCGACGTCGTGGTATCAGCCGAAGCCTTCGTGACGTCAGCGACTGAGTGGCGCGCGCCGGATTGGAACGTAAGCCTGCTCTTGTATTAAGGGGGCTAGTTCTGCTTCCGGCCGCTTACGCAACGTGCAGGTGTGCTAAGGGCGATGGGCCCAGACCCCTATGCGCTTAGGTTTAGACCGGCGTGCTGACCTCTCTATTGTGCCTAGGTGGGGCCGCAACGTGTTGATCTTCCGAGGCCGGGCATGACCCAGGAAAGTGTGTCCGGCCAAATGGGATCGAGCGTGTTGGGTTATGTTGCACCCCTGCAGGGAAGTTAATCTTTGATTAGCCGTGATCTTCGGTAACAGGATAACTTGGAGTTGTACCTTGACCTTATGACAACTAGAACCGGATACTTAATAAAACACACCCTTCCAAGTGCCAGATACAACCCGCTGATCGCTCTCTAACAGGGCGACGAGGAGAGGATCGCCGGGTAGGATTATGCTATGCGATGCTACTTGCAGGACTTCAATCTACTCTCTTCTACATGCTGCAAGACGGAGGCTGCCAGAAGCGTAGTCTTCGATAGGACTAGCTATCCCCCTCTTATTCTGGCATTCTGCAGTTCAGTCCACTGATATGCCTCCTTACACATATACCCATGCATATGTAGTGTAGCTTCTTGCTTGCGAGTACTTTGGATGAGTACTCATGGTTGCTTTGCTCCCTCTTTTCCCCCGTTTTCCTCTTCTTCTTGGATGCCGCAACCAGACGTTGGAGCCCAGGAGCCAGACGCCACCGTCGACGACGACTACTACTTTGGAGGTGCCTACTACTACGTTCAGGCTGCTGGCGACCACCAGGAGTAGTTTAGGAGGATCCCAGGCAGGAGGCCTGCGCCTCTTTCGATCTGTATCCCAGTTTGTGCTAGCCTCCTTAAGGCAAACTTGTTTACTTATGTCTGTACTCAGATATTGTTGCTTCCGCTGACTTGTCTATGATCGAGCACTTGTATTCGAGCCCTCGAGGCCCCTGGCTTGTATTATGATGCTTGTATGACTTATTTATGTTTTAGAGTTGTGTTGTGATATCTTCCCATGAGTCCCTGATCTTGATCGTACACGTTTGCATGCATGATTAGTGTACGATTGAATCGGGGGCGTCACAGCTCCACTGGCCGAGATCATTGGAAGCCGAGATGCTTCGGGCCGAGTGGCCAAATGGGCCATAGATTTGGCTCCCTACACCATCTACTACCAGCCCCACACCGCCATCAAGTCGCAAACACTGGCCGACTTCCTTGTCGACTGGGCCGAGACCCAGTACCTGCCGCCAACACCCGACTCCACCCGTTGGCGGATGCATTTCGATGGCTCCAAGATGCGCACCGGCTTGGGAGCCGGCGTAGTCCTGACTTCCCCAAAAGGCGACAAGCTCAAGTATGCGCTGCAGATCCACTTTGCTGTCAGGACCCCGACTCAATGCCACATCGATCTAGCATGTAACACCTCATATCACTTTGCGGCCTCACGCACGGTATTCCCACGGGTGTCGCCTTACCTTAGCCCGGGACCGTTTGCGCCTTTTGGCACACGTATATGACAGTGTCGCTAGCATCCATATGATAAGGAGCCCGGGCTGACATGGCTAGTCGTAAACCCAAAGTGGCACAGACTTACAGGGACAGGCATCCATGACCCAGCATCGAACGTGTCGGTCATCAGCGAGTGAAACCAGGCTGTAGCACTGGGCTAGCAGGACTCCGGTGAACCGGGCTGTAGCGGGCTAACAGGACTCCGGTACTCAATGCGTGACATTTCCCCGAAGGGACAGACACAGGAACGAAGAAGGACACATGCCGGCCAGCCTAAGTGTTCCAGAGCAGTAGCAAGCTACCATGGCTCAGCGGTAACACTAGGAGACATTTCCCGGTAAGAGAGGCTACTAAAGATAAACAACTAGATAGTCAGATCCCACACATACCAAGCATTTCAATCATACACACAATATGCTCGATATGTGCAAAAACAACGAAGCATCACAACATGACTCTACGACACAAGTACTTATTCAATAGGCTCCGAGGAGCGAGATATTACAAACATGGGTCTCATGACCCAACAATCAGAGCATACAAGTCAAAGCACAAACGGAAGCTATCATGTCTGGGTACAGACATCTATAACTGAAAAAGGCTGAGAAGCCTGACTATCTACCAATCCTGCCGAGGCACAAGATCGTAGCTGAGGTAACAAGCTAAACGTCGAAGACCACGCGGAAATACTAGTGAGACTGAAGTCTCTCTGCAAAAACATAAAATAGGCAAACGTGAGTACAAATGTACCCAGCAAGACTTACATCAGAACTATCTACATATGCATCATTATCAACAAAGGGGATGGTGGGGTTTAACTGCAGCAAGCCAGCTTTGACTCGGTGGCTATCCTGAACTACGACTGCAGTAACTCTTTTGAGGTGGCGCACACGAGTCCACATATTCACCATATCAATACACCACTATGGATCCGCTCCCGTCTCCCTACGAGAACGCCATCCACAGCACTCACGCTTATCTTGCGTATTTTAGAGTATCCACTTTCACTTGTCTATGAACTGATATAAGCAACCCAGAAGTCCTTTTCCGCGGACACGGCTATTCGAATAGATGATGTTAACCCTGCAGGGGTGTACTTCTTCATACATGTTTCCACCACTTAGCGTCTGCACACGACATGTGCTCGGCAGACTTCAAGCGAAAGCCGACGTGGGTGTAGACCACGACCTACCTAAACACTCAAGTCTCTAGTCCAGGTTTATCGCCTATTCGGGTTCCATCCATGAGGAGATCCGGCCGGAGTTTCGCTCACAGCCCCAAACGATGTGAACAGGGTTCCCGAGATACCAAACGGGCATCCGGTACACCGTGCCACGTACCTACCGCATCACAGCCCACCCCTACGGTCAGCGCTGTCCACGGCCTCCAGTAAGCTACAAACACCAGAAACTACTTGCAACTCCTGGACAGAGGACAAGGGTGAATAAGAAGTCGAGCGGGGTCATATTTCAGGGCCCAATGTATGGTAGTAACTGAATCATGGATCACAAACACAGAACTCAGTTCCTGAGGACGGCTGCAATGAGACAACCCACCATGTACTCCTACATGGCCTCTCACCGCTACCTTTACCAAATCGTGTTCACACACTTAGCTCACACACAGTAGGACATGTTCACACACCTCTGATTCATCCCCGATGAATCAGACCTGACTCAACTCTAAGCAGTAGCAGGCATGACAAACAAGCAAGAATGAGTAGGCACAACAGGGCTCAAACAACTCCTACTCATGCTAGTGGGTTTCATCTATTTACTGTGGAATGACAGGTCATGCAAAGGATAAAGGGGTTCAGCTACCGCAGCAAGTAACAGATGAATCGGTGTTGTCCTAATGCATTAAAAGAGAGCAGGAGCGAGAGAGTAGGATTGTATCGAATGAACAAGGGGGTTTTGCTTGCCTGGCACTTCTGAAGATAACATTGAGTCTTCATCAGTGTCAACGATCACATCATCGGTATCACATCTATCGAGAGGGGACAAATACCGGCAACACAGAAGGAAACACAATCAATGCAATGCACAATATGATGCATGATCATGACATGGCAAAATGAATGTGTTTTGGGCTAATGCATCTAGCAACAAGTTAAATGGAGTTGGTTTGAACCCTAGGTTCAAATTCAAACTCCACATGTGATTATTTAAATGCTATTAATGTGATTTGTGCTAAACAGCAGCTATAAGTTGTTCTAACATGCATGAAAATGGTACAGATGGATTCCTTGAATTTTTCTGATAATTTTTCATATATAAATTATTTAATTTGGAGTTACGGTTAATTTTCTATGATTTATTGAAGTTTAGGGCATTTTCTGGAATTTCCTGATTATTTTTAAATCCAGAAAATACTTATTGCGTCAGCCCCACGTCACAGTGACGTCAGCAGGGTCAACTGGGCGTCCCAGGTCAAACCTGACCAGTGGGGTCCACTGGTCAGTGACCCAGTCAACTAACCAGGTTAGTTAGCCCTAACTAACTTAGTTAGCCGGGCGGGGCCCGCATGTCAGTGGCCTATCTAATTAGCTAACTTAATTAACGCTAACTAATCTGACCCTAATCAAGCAGGCGCCTGGGCCCACACGTCAGGGGGTCAAACCCCGGGTCAAACCCGCCGGAGTTGACCCGCGGCTTGTCGCCGGCGACGCCAGCAACGGCGGAGGGCGTCGGAAACGCTCCTTCGGCGACCAAATCGGCGACTGAGGGGCCCTACGCGTAGCTGGGAGTCGCCCGCATCCATCTGTGCAAACGGCAGGGGCTGAGGTGGCCCGAGCTCACCGGAACGGGGCCCGCGGCGGCGACCGGAGTTCGGGCCAGCACGGGCACTGGCTACGCTTGGCGAGCGAGCGAGCTGAGAGGCTGGACGGGCTCCTGGGAGATCCACGAGCTCGAGGTCGTGCTCGGACGCGAGTTCGGTGACCTGCAACGACGGCGGCGACAGGCGTGACGGCGGTGAGCTTCCGCCGCGGTGGCCAGGGGGGATAGAGGAGGAATTCAACGGCGGGGAGAGAGGGGTTGGGAGCAGGAGCTCACAGCGGGTGCAGCGGTGGCCTCGGCGAGCTCGGGGAGGCACCGGAGCTCGCGAATCCTCGAAAGTTCGCCGGCGGCCGAAGGTTGGGGGCGAGCTTGAGGGCGACGCTGCAGGGCTTCCGGAGGGCCGTGGATCGGTGGAGAGGGAAGAGGGGGTCGAGGCGGAGCCTCTGGGCTAGTCGGGGGAGCGAGGGAGGCCCGGTGGCCGTGGTTATGGCGAGCGGCGGCGACGGGCTCCGCTCGGTGAGGAGAATAGAGGAGAAGGAGGGGGTCCAGAGAGCAAGGGAGAAATGAGAGGGGGTCGGGGCTGCGTGGCGTCGCGGGAGGGAACCAGGGGAGGAGGAGGCAGCCAGGCAGGGAGGAGGTGGCCGGGGCGCGTGGCCGCGCGCGCCGGGCGCGTGCCCGTCCTCCTGGCAGAGGAGGAAGGCGACAGGGGAGGGAGGCGGCGGTGGGCTGGGCCAGCGGGAGGAGCTGGCCAGCTGGGCCGGCTACAGGTAAGTGGCCCAGGTAGGCTTCTGTTCTTTTTATTTTTTTCTTCTGTTTTGTTTTATTTAAACTTTTGCCACTGTTTTGAATTAAAAAATAATAATTCAAACAATGCCAAAAACTCCTCTGAATATTTTATATTGCTAGATGGACTTTTCCAAAAGCTTATAAATATTTCAGGGGTATTTGAAATTATATTCTAATTATATGAATATAATTCAAATTCAAATAGCTAATGAATTAAATCCAAAGTCCCAAAAATAAATCCTTAAAAATGTTCAATATTTTGGTTGGGACCAGAACCCTTACCAAAAATTATCAAACATTTAAGAAGAGCATTTTGGAGCAATGAATGAGATTTCTAGGGTTTTTGCCCCTCTTTTATTTAAGGTTTTTGAGGCTTCCAATATTCCTCAATTCAAGTTTCAGAATTTAAACATGATGCACACATGAAGCTAGCCTAGAGCATTACCAGAAGCTAGGGATGTGACAACTCACCCCCACTAAACAAGAATCTCGTCTCGAGATTCAAGCGTAGGGTAGGGTGAAGGGGTAACGCAAACTAGTACAATCTTCACGATCCAGGTTGCACTTCAATGAACGTTGATTCGATCACCATTATTGTCTTGTCGTCTTGCTCTGAGAAATCCTGCCAACATGACATGAGAGGAAGAAGGAAACTCTAGAAGGGTCGATCTTCTCGAAGATCGAACAACTCACGGAATGAGACATAGGACCATCTCTCGGGTTGAGACACGAGATACACATCAAGAGGGGTGGAAAGAGACGGATGACGAAGGTTCACTAGGTGGACAACAATTCCACACTTAAGAAGGTGGTAAACAATTGTCAACGTAGCGAGGAGTTGAGTTGCCATGATACCACGACGAAACATCCTGGAGGAGGGTGATTCGTAGATTATTATCTTAAGTGGCAAAAAGAATTACCTTTGATATAGAGATCATTGAGACTCTCTATATCAGCCTAAGGCAAATCACAGCAATCGATTGGCGGGGGTCGGTAGAATGGCATACTCGGACTTGGATGATGTGGATTACCTTGTTGAAGACAACGTAATGGATGAATTTGCTTACCACCGGAAATGGAAGAGACCCATGGTAGAATGGCACATTGGTGGTGCAAGCTGGGAACAAAATGCAAATGCTGGGAATGATTCTGGTAACTGGGGGAGAACCCAACAATAGAGGGTGAATTCACTGTTGAAAGGTCATAGCATAACCGAGGAAACTGAGAGCAAACCCAGTTAGTGCCGATGATAACACCTAGCGCTTGTGCGTGCTCTCAAGAACTTGAGCATTTCCATAATCATCAAGGTTTTACCAACAACCGCGTCAAGGGTCCGGACAACACAACATACTACCATGATGAATAGCGATGGACGATGCAGATGCGAAGGAGGATAACACTTTCTCAGATTTCACCTTAGCGAGGCCAAGCAAATAAAATCTGCATGATCGACCGAGAGACATTTAGCACTCCGCTTCTAATGTTCTCCTTGATGTGCTAGTATAACCCATTCATAGATATGGTTTGATATCTAAAACATCAAGTAAAAGGTCGGACTTCGGGAACACAAAAATCCATAGGGGCAACTAGGGAGTAAATCCTACGAAATCCCTAGGGGGGGGGTGGCCAACTTCCTCAAACAAGATACTATAATAATAGGTCTACCGGATGGGTGTGTTGGCCACGACATCCACCTTACCGGTTATCGAGAGACCAATATTATAGTTCTTAGGGAAATGTTCCAACCATCATATCTGCCTGAGATTCAGCTCTGGTTGGTGTTAAGATATTCCAGGCTCATCGAGTCTTAGGAAGAAAAATGAAAGTTTGCAACACAAATCGACGAGATGACGTTGCGGGATTCTCGGAAGATGAACTACGATAGCAAGCTCCAAAACATGAGCTGGTTCTGCTACAAACATGTGAACACGTTGTCCCAGACAAGCATGCCCACATGGTAGTCTTACAATAAAACACTACCGAGTTCTGGTTGGGGAACCATCAGCGAGGATATCGAAGTTCTTTCATAAGTCCGGATTAGCTCTTATAAAGAAACTCCTTCTCCTTGAACAAATCAATCAGTGGCTTGGTGTGCTAGGGATACATATAGATTGAAGGTTGCAAGTCTTCAAGCCACAGCATTCTTCGCACGTGTGCATGACTGATTTGGAATGATTCCAAAGAAAGCAACATTGACTTTCTCGAGTCCACGGCGGCAACTTGCATCAAATGCACATGAATTAAAGGAAGTCACTACCTTCATCCAAACATATGCTTCATGAGCTAGCATGAACAAATGCTTTCAAAAGTTTCCAACACTAGCTTAATGTTCAACAAAATCATGGAGGAGATAAGGATGTTGTCAATGGGCTCAACAACAATTCATCTAGGTTTCCTTTTAAAAGGAATTCCATAGTTAAGTGAACACGGTGATAGCATTGGTCAGACCAAAGATGTAATGGTGCATGCTCGGGGGATCAACCACGAATAAGACAACATTACGAGCATCGTTGGTACTGATTTGATTTGACGATAGCCCACACTCAAATCAAAGGATTGATAAGACAATAGGTCCAGCAACTGATCACAAGGACCAATCGATGAAGATATCATCTTTCGTCAACACATACTACACAAGAATACCCCTTTGGAACGAACTAAGTCAGGCAAGCTTTTACCTTCCAACTCTCCAAGTTGTTGTCTAGCTTAACCAACTAGCTCAGGGATATCCAACACAGATTCTTGGAGAGAAGGGTGGTTCACAAGAAACCAACTTGATCACGAGCTCAACACAGCGGTCAGGTGACAACCTGGTAATACTTCTGAGAAGATATTCAGAAAATCACGAACCACCGGTATGTTACTAAGCTCGAGAACAATCTTGCTTTTGAGGGCAAGACGATATGATCAAATGAGTGAGGACTTGACAAGATCCTAACTCATCAATCGAAGGGTGCACCGAAATAAGGACTAGGTAGCACGATCAGTCTTAGAAGGATGATTCGAAAACCAACATACTAAGAATGAAATTATTATCCTTTAACTACCAAGCAACAGAGTTGCTAGCAGTATTGATTTCACACATCACAATTCATTTGTCGGTATTCCGGTTGCATCAACACGAGGGCCGAGGAATGAACAGTGATGGCAAGAAGTATCACTGTACCAAGAGTTCATGGGATGGTGTGCAATTCCTATAACAATCTCGATATAAAATATGTAATACTCCAAGGTAGAGCAGAACCAAAAGCTGGATTGGCATTTGATCTGCGGAATACAACTACTTTGACCCAATCCTAGATATGGAAGAGGTACTGGAGTTTGTTTCTCCTAGTCATTCCGGAATAGAATGGCTTGACAGACCACAAGAGTCATAGGCATCGATGAACGAACGCACGCATACTCTTGACTATCAATTGATAGACGAGGGTCAGAATGCAACTAAAGAGAACAACTCAAAGGAACATATAACTTTCTGAGTTGTGGATGCATAGATTAGTATGTCGAACCAAGTTCAACATATTTCTTCCGGATAACCCATGCAGAAAGGTAGAACTGGCAGAGTCACGATTTATGAATGGAGAACTCCTCAAGAGTACTCTAATTGTGATTTTTTTTTGATCCAATAAACAACTGCCATAAGTAGTTCATGGTATTTGGAAGAAGAAGATACCACGGACTTCAAGGACTATCGCAAAGGTTACTAATATCCTAAAGGCACTAGCAATTACTATCAACATGAAGTAGGTAGAGTGAATCTCGGGTTCAGAACCCAGGAGTAGAATACCTACTACTAAGTAGCATCACGGGATGCTTCCGAGAATAAAGGGCAGAATCTTCACACTAGGACACAAATCATGGCTAGACCACTAGATGATCCCCTAAGCACCTAGGGTCATAATAATATTCCAACATATATGTCAAGGCAATAATTACCTCAACTCACCGATTAGTGTGGTTAATCTGGCCCATGGGAACATTGAAACGGGAAGAAAGGATTTGCAAATGCATCAGACTACTTAGAAACCTGGGATGACTCGGACAGCATAACGGCTGTAAATGCTCAGAAAAGATTTGAGACATTCACAAAAATGGTGGCATAACCACTCAGAAGCACAATATCAAGGTTCGAGATCAACAATTAACATACAGAGAGTAGGAACTGAACTGAGGCTTAAATCCAACAAACTTATAAGTCTACGGATTAGTAACACGTGATCCTAATAGAAAGAAGAGATAGCCTAGTTCTTAATCCCCGTAGAAGAGAAGATGACTCAGATCAGAAGGCATAAGGTATAAGGAGTAAAAAGAGCCTTACGTTCCATCCCACAATCAATTCCCTTATATAACTAAAGAATTTCTAGACTCAACTTCGACCAGTTTGGCTTGGTAATCCTACAGGCAGTCAAGCTCTGATACCAACGCTGTCAGGACCCCGACTCAATGCCACATCGATCTAGCATGTAACACCTCATATCACTTTGCGGCCTCACGCACGGTATTCCCACGGGTGTCGCCTTACCTTAGCCCGGGACCGTTTGCGCCTTTTGGCACACGTATATGACAGTGTCGCTAGCATCCATATGATAAGGAGCCCGGGCTGACATGGCTAGTCGTAAACCCAAAGTGGCACAGACTTACAGGGACAGGCATCCATGACCCAGCATCGAACGTGTCGGTCATCAGCGAGTGAAACCAGGCTGTAGCACTGGGCTAGCAGGACTCCGGTGAACCGGGCTGTAGCGGGCTAACAGGACTCCGGTACTCAATGCGTGACATTTCCCCGAAGGGACAGACACAGGAACGAAGAAGGACACATGCCGGCCAGCCTAAGTGTTCCAGAGCAGTAGCAAGCTACCATGGCTCAGCGGTAACACTAGGAGACATTTCCCGGTAAGAGAGGCTACTAAAGATAAACAACTAGATAGTCAGATCCCACACATACCAAGCATTTCAATCATACACACAATATGCTCGATATGTGCAAAAACAACGAAGCATCACAACATGACTCTACGACACAAGTACTTATTCAATAGGCTCCGAGGAGCGAGATATTACAAACATGGGTCTCATGACCCAACAATCAGAGCATACAAGTCAAAGCACAAACGGAAGCTATCATGTCTGGGTACAGACATCTATAACTGAAAAAGGCTGAGAAGCCTGACTATCTACCAATCCTGCCGAGGCACAAGATCGTAGCTGAGGTAACAAGCTAAACGTCGAAGACCACACGGAATTACTAGTGAGACTGAAGTCTCTCTGCAAAAACATAAAATAGGCAAACGTGAGTACAAATGTACCCAGCAAGACTTACATCAGAACTATCTACATATGCATCATTATCAACAAAGGGGATGGTGGGGTTTAACTGCAGCAAGCCAGCTTTGACTCGGTGGCTATCCTGAACTACGACTGCAGGTAACTCTTTTGAGGTGGCGCACACGAGTCCACATATTCACCATATCAATACACCACTATGGATCCGCTCCCGTCTCCCTACGAGAACGCCATCCACAGCACTCACGCTTATCTTGCGTATTTTAGAGTATCCACTTTCACTTGTCTATGAACTGATATAAGCAACCCAGAAGTCCTTTTCCGCGGACACGGCTATTCGAATAGATGATGTTAACCCTGCAGGGGTGTACTTCTTCATACATGTTTCCACCACTTAGCGTCTGCACACGACATGTGCTCGGCAGACTTCAAGCGAAAGCCGACGTGGGTGTAGACCACGACCTACCTAAACACTCAAGTCTCTAGTCCAGGTTTATCGCCTATTCAGGTTCCATCCATGAGGAGATCCGGCCGGAGTTTCGCTCACAGCCCCAAACGATGTGAACAGGGTTCTCGAGATACCAAACGGGCATCCGGTACACCGTGCCACGTACCTACCGCATCACAGCCCACCCCTACGGTCAGCGCTGTCCACGGCCTCCAGTAAGCTACAAACACCAGAAACTACTTGCAACTCCTGGACAGAGGACAAGGGTGAATAAGAAGTCGAGCGGGGTCATATTTCAGGGCCCAATGTATGGTAGTAACTGAATCATGGATCACAAACACAGAACTCAGTTCCTGAGGACGGCTGCAATGAGACAACCCACCATGTACTCCTACATGGCCTCTCACCGCTACCTTTACCAAATCGTGTTCACCACTTAGCTCACACACAGTAGGACATGTTCACACACCTCTGATTCATCCCTGATGAATCAGACCTGACTCAACTCTAAGCAGTAGCAGGCATGACAAACAAGCAAGAATGAGTAGGCACAACAGGGCTCAAACAACTCCTACTCATACTAGTGGGTTTCATCTATTTACTGTGGAATGACAGGTCATGCAAAGGATAAAGGGGTTCAGCTACCGCAGCAAGTAACAGATGAATCGGTGTTGTCCTAATGCATTAAAAGAGAGCAGGAGCGAGAGAGTAGGATTGTATCGAAATGAACAAGGGGGTTTTGCTTGCCTGGCACTTCTGAAGATAACATTGAGTCTTCATCAGTGTCAACGATCACATCATCGGTATCACATCTATCGAGAGGGGACAAATACCGGCAACACAGAAGGAAACACAATCAATGCAATGCACAATATGATGCATGATCATGACATGGCAAAATGAATGTGTTTTGGGCTAATGCATCTAGCAACAAGTTAAATGGAGTTGGTTTGAACCCTAGGTTCAAATTCAAACTCCACATGTGATTATTTAAATGCTATTAATGTGATTTGTGCTAAACAGCAGCTATAAGTTGTTCTAACATGCATGAAAATGGTACAGATGGATTCCTTGAATTTTTCTGATAATTTTTCATATATAAATTATTTAATTTGGAGTTACGGTTAATTTTCTATGATTTATTGAAGTTTAGGGCATTTTCTGGAATTTCCTGATTATTTTTAAATCCAGAAAATACTTATTGCGTCAGCCCCACGTCACAGTGACGTCAGCAGGGTCAACTGGGCGTCCCAGGTCAAACCTGACCAGTGGGGTCCACTGGTCAGTGACCCAGTCAACTAACCAGGTTAGTTAGCCCTAACTAACTTAGTTAGCCGGGCGGGGCCCGCATGTCAGTGGCCTATCTAATTAGCTAACTTAATTAACGCTAACTAATCTGACCCTAATCAAGCAGGCGCCTGGGCCCACACGTCAGGGGGTCAAACCCCGGGTCAAACCCGCCGGAGTTGACCCGCGGCTTGTCGCCGGCGACGCCAGCAACGGCGGAGGGCGTCGGAAACGCTCCTTCGGCGACCAAATCGGCGACTGAGGGGCCCTACGCGTAGCTGGGAGTCGCCCGCATCCATCTGTGCAAACGGCAGGGGCTGAGGTGGCCCGAGCTCACCGGAACGGGGCCCGCGGCGGCGACCGGAGTTCGGGCCAGCACGGGCACTGGCTACGCTTGGCGAGCGAGCGAGCTGAGAGGCTGGACGGGCTCCTGGGAGATCCACGAGCTCGAGGTCGTGCTCGGACGCGAGTTCGGTGACCTGCAACGACGGCGGCGACAGGCGTGACGGCGGTGAGCTTCCGCCGCGGTGGCCAGGGGGGATAGAGGAGGAATTCAACGGCGGGGAGAGAGGGGTTGGGAGCAGGAGCTCACAGCGGGTGCAGCGGTGGCCTCGGCGAGCTCGGGGAGGCACCGGAGCTCGCGAATCCTCGAAAGTTCGCCGGCGGCCGAAGGTTGGGGGCGAGCTTGAGGGCGACGCTGCAGGGCTTCCGGAGGGCCGTGGATCGGTGGAGAGGGAAGAGGGGGTCGAGGCGGAGCCTCTGGGCTAGTCGGGGGAGCGAGGGAGGCCCGGTGGCCGTGGTTATGGCGAGCGGCGGCGACGGGCTCCGCTCGGTGAGGAGAACAGAGGAGAAGGAGGGGGTCCAGAGAGCAAGGGAGAAATGAGAGGGGGTCGGGGCTGCGTGGCGTCGCGGGAGGGAACCAGGGGAGGAGGAGGCAGCCAGGCAGGGAGGAGGTGGCCGGGGCGCGTGGCCGCGCGCGCCGGGCGCGTGCCCGTCCTCCTGGCAGAGGAGGAAGGCGACAGGGGAGGGAGGCGGCGGTGGGCTGGGCCAGCGGGAGGAGCTGGCCAGCTGGGCCGGCTACAGGTAAGTGGCCCAGGTAGGCTTCTGTTCTTTTTATTTTTTTCTTCTGTTTTGTTTTATTTAAACTTTTGCCACTGTTTTGAATTAAAAAATAATAATTCAAACAATGCCAAAAACTCCTCTGAATATTTTATATTGCTAGATGGACTTTTCCAAAAGCTTATAAATATTTCAGGGGTATTTGAAATTATATTCTAATTATATGAATATAATTCAAATTCAAATAGCTAATGAATTAAATCCAAAGTCCCAAAAATAAATCCTTTAAAATGTTCAATATTTTGGTTGGGACCAGAACCCTTACCAAAAATTATCAAACATTTAAGAAGAGCATTTTGGAGCAATGAATGAGATTTCTAGGGTTTTTGCCCCTCTTTTATTTAAGGTTTTTGAGGCTTCCAATATTCCTCAATTCAAGTTTCAGAATTTAAACATGATGCACACATGAAGCTAGCCTAGAGCATTACCAGAAGCTAGGGATGTGACATTTGCCGCCTCCAACAACGTTGCCGAATACGAGGCACTCGTTCACTGTTTCCGGCTTGCCAAAGAACTCGGCATTCGCCGGATCCTGTGCTATGGCGACTCCGATTTGGTGGTCCAACAGTCATCTAGCGATTGGGACGCCAAAGATGCATACATGGCGAGCTACCGCTTCCTGGTGCAGCAACTCAGCGGATATTTTGAGGGGTGCGAGTTCCTTCACGTGCCAAGAAATGACAACAATCAAGAAGACGCCCTGGCACGAGTCGGCTCCACCCGCCAAGAAATACCATCCGGCGTCGCCCTTCAGCGCCTCCTCAAGCCGTCTATCAAGCCTTCACCAGAATCAGACTCCATCTTTGTGCCGGCTCCCCCCAAAGAAGTCGGATCCGACTCAAGAGCACCAGCAGACGGCACTAGAATTCTTACAGACGGCTCCAAGAATACCACAGTCAAAGCCAGCCCGAAGACTCTAGAGCTCGGCCTGGGGACTGCACCAGTCAGCTCAGGGATTGCGCCAGTCGGCCCGGGGACTTCACCAATCCAGCAAGCGGCCGCGGACTCCAGCCCGCCGCCTCCTAGCCCAGCCGCCCTTGTCCAATTCGCAATCGTGGCAATTGAAGAAATAGCAGCACCCTCATGGGCCCAGCCCATCCTCAAGTTCCTAGTAAACAGAGAGCTACCGGCTTATGAAATCTTGGCTCGGCAAGTACAACGCCGAGCGGCAGCCTACACCATAGTCAACAGAGAGATGGTCAGGCGCAGCGTCACTGGCGTCTACCAACGCTGCGTCGAGGCAGAACAAGGCCAAGCAATTCTCAGATACATCCATGAAGGCGAGTGCGGCCACCATGCGGCTTCAAGAGCACTCGCGGCCAAAGCCTTTCGACACGGTTTCTTCTGGCCAACTGCCCTAGAAGAGGTCAAGGAATTAGTCCAAAAATGCAAGGGGTGCCAGATGTTCCGTTCCAAGCCGCTTCAGCCGGCTTCCGCGCTCAAGACCATCCTCATCGCCTGGCCCTTTGCGGTTTGGGGCCTGGACATGGTGGGACCATTCAAGATGGCACGAGGTGGCCTAACTCATCTACTTGTCACGGTAGACAAGTTCACCAAGTGGATAGAAGTAAAACCCATCAAGAAGTTGAATGGTCCGACTGCAGTGACTTTCATCACCGACATCACGACTTGGTACGGCATACCACACAACATCATCACCGACAATGGCACAAATTTTGCCAAAGGCGCCTTGGCCCGTTTCTGCGCGACGCAGGGCATCCGACTGGACTTAGCGTCCGTTGTCCATCCGCAGTCAAACGGCCAGGTGGAGCGAGAAAAAGGCCTCATCCTATCTGGCATCAAGCCTCGGCTGGTTGAACCACTGGAGCGTTCGGCCGGCTGTTGGCTTGAGGATTTGCCGGCTGTCCTCTGGAGCCTGCGCACGACTCCAAACAAGTCAACCGGCTTCACACCTTTCTTCCTCGTCTACGGTGCTGAAGCCGTCATCCCAACGGACATAGAGTTCGACTCCCCGCGAGTCACCATGTACACCGAGGAGGAAGCAGAAGAGGCACGTCAAGACGGCATTGATCTGCTGGAAGAGGGCCGGCTGTTGGCACTCAGCCGGTCCGGCATCTACCAGCAGAGCCTGCGTCGATACTACAACAGGAAGGCCAGGCCAAGATCTTTCCAAGAAGGCGACCTTGTGCTCCGACTGATCCAGCGGACAGCCGGCCAGCACAAGCTGTCGGCACCTTGGGAAGGCCCCTTCATTATCAGCAAAGTGCTGGGCAATGACTCCTACTACTTGATCGACGCTCAGAAGCCCCGAGCACGCAAGAGAGACGACTCCGGCAAAGAGTCCGAACGGCCATGGAATGCAAATCTTCTCCGAAGATTTTACAGTTGATGCAGTATGTACCACGCTACCCCTTTGTATTAAAGTACCAAGACTTCGGGCCCCCCGAGACGAGCTCGGGGACTGCCCCTTTAGATTATCTGTATGATAAGAATTATGCCTTCGAGTATGCTACTCTTCGCTACGCCGCTTGGCACCGGGTTCGACTAGTCGGCCCGGGACTCGTCGTCTTGCGCTATGAAATGCTTCCTGAAGTCATACAAGTAGTGTGCGGCGCCTAAGCCATCTCCTACCAGAAGCCGCAGACTCGCAGAGCGACTGTTTGGCGGGCAGGAGTAAGGACCTAAAGCATTAACATAGCTTAAGCCGGCTTCCAGCCCCTTTTCGCAAAACCGACTCGTGAGTAGTCGGCTTGCCGCTTTCTATCCAACTTGTTAAAAAGACTCCAATGAATGGCAAGTACTTGCCTTCTCCGAAGTAGCCTGGCATTTGATCCAGCGGAAGTCCGCGGAGCGGTTGTCCGGCTGACAAGGCGACGACTAGGGGAAGGCGGCAAAGGAAAAAGCCAAAGGAGCAATAAGCAAGGAAGATAGAATTCGGATTGATATTTACATAACATAGGCCCTTGGCCGAATCTTCAAACAGAAGTTCAAAATACACCCCGCGGGTGGAATTGTGCAAATTAACAAGTTCTTCAAAGACTTTTAAAAGCAGATAAAGTAAAGCCAGAAGGAAGCCTAGGGAGCGGCAGACGGGTTCGGAGGGTCGAAGGAGACGGTGGTGTCAGGCGCCGGGGCGGCCGGCTGGGCAGTCTCGGCTTGATCGTCACTAGCGGCAGTCGGCCCGGTTGGACGCGGCTTGTTGCTAGAGGCACGGTCGAGCTGAGGCTGGTCGCCCGCCCCGTCTTCTGGCGCCTCCGTCTCGCCTTCGTCCTCCGCCTCGCCTTCCTCCTCGGTGCTGGAGCCAATCACCTCCGCCGAGTCCTCTTCGTAGTCTGGGTTCATCCAGAACCACTCCGGCGGCACCTCCTCGCCGCCTGCAGCCCGCTCGGGGACGAAGACGCTGGTATCAGTGTAGTCGGCAATCGCCGCCGCATGCTCGATGAGGGCGCCCTCCACAGCCACCAGCTCTGCCTGGGCCTCTGACCGGAACGCGGCCAGCCGGTACAGGTCCAACCCCGGATAATACGCCTTGATGAATTCCAAGGTCCGACGCGCTCCGGCCCGGGGCGAGGAACCCTTCCAGGCCTCAAGACGGCCAGCTGCGACTTCCAGCCAGTCGGAAGTCCGACTGGCAGTGCGCAGAGCCGGCATGTCTGGCCACAGAGTGGTAACCGCCTGGGCGCCGGCATGCTGAAGCCGGCGCATCAACCGATGGGTCGGCCGAAGACGGGCCTCGATGCTCAGAAGCTATTCGTCGACGGTCAGGGGGGCGTTAGCGGCGATCTCCGCGCCGTTTGCCCTCCGTGCCTCGCGATCAGCCTTGATGGCATGTGTGACTACCTGCGAGTGGCCAGGAAAGAAGTCTGCCAAGACAAAAAAGAAGCAAGTCAAAAAATCAGAAGTCAGCCCGACCCATAGTCGGATGCTCAAAGAAAGAGAGAAAAGAAAAGAAACTCACCGTCGACGATGTCCTCGATCTCATGGAAGCCGGAGGTCAGCAGCGCCTCCTTGTCAGTCCAGGAGGAGCGCTCACTTTCGAACTCGGCCAGGAGAGCAGCCTCCTTCTTCTCGGCCTTGTCCCGCGCCTTCTTGAGCAGCTCTATCTGCTCGGCCAGTTGCGCAGCCAGCAGGTCGCGCTCCGCGGCAATCTTGTTGCACTCCTCCCCCTTGACGCGCAAGGCGGTGTTGGCTTCGCCCAGCTGCTCCTGAAGAGTGGCGTTGGCCCCTAAAGAACAAGGAAGGAGACGCTAAGTCGTCAGCAAAGAAGGTCGCCGGGAAGATCCGGCCCGACTGCTCAGCAGTCAGCCTGAATCTCGGGGACTACAGCCCACGGGTGCGCCAGCGCGCCTCCGCGAAGAAGAAGAAAAAACAAAAGAAAGAGACGTTAACTCGTCAGTAAAGAAGGTCGCCGGGAAGATCCAGCCCGACTGCTCAACAGTCGGCCCGAATCTCGGGGACTACAGCCCGCAGGTGCGCCAGCGCGCCCCCGTGAAAAAGAAAAAGGACTTACTCCGGCTCTCTGACAAGTCAGCGGTCCGCTTGCCCATCTCCTCAACATTGCGATTGAAGGCAGTGACGCGGAGGTTGTGATACTCCTGTAATAAGCATTTCAGACAAAGATAAATACTTGGAACTCGCCAGAGGGAGTTCCGAACCGCCTGCTCGGCAGCCGGCCCGAAACTCGGGGGCTACACCCAGTGGGTGCACTAGCGCTCCCCCACAGAGAAGAACAAGAAAGAAAAGTATCAAAGAAGAAGCATACTCGGACGGCTGCTCGCGATGCCAGATGTGCCTTGGTGCAGTTCTGGAGGGCGTCGCCCTCGGCTTGCAGCTTCGCCTGGACGACCAGGAGTGCCTGGTTCAGCGGACCTGTGCCGCCTCCTCGCACCCACCCAACGGGCGCGGCGCTTGTCTCCTTGGTGTCTGGGATGGTCGAGCTGGCGGCACCGATCTCTAGGGGCCGTGGAGCCGAAGTCGCCATCTCAAGGCGGCGGCGTGCTGGCGAGGCGACTTGAAGGAGCAGCCTCGCCACGGCCTCGTCCTCAGTCGGCGGCACCGGTGGGCCGCCGGCTGTTTACCATGCGCGCTCCCAGACGGCGGCGGAGGCGGCAGTGGCAGCACGAGCGTATCCGACATGGAGGCCTCGCCGCTTTCCTTCTGCCCGATGGGGTTCTCGGCGCCGGCTTCTCTAGTCTGCCCCATGAACTCCAGGGGGCGGCGGTGCGGAGGACAGCGGGAGGACGTGCAACACCGATTGGCGGCGCGCAGCCTCCTCAGCTCGCCGTCTTGCCGCAATGGCAGCTTCGGCCCCTTCCAGCTTTTTCTGGGCGGAGGCCGCCGCCTTCTCGGCCTCCGCCTTCTCCAGATGGTCGGCTTCCTCCTCGTCGCGCCTCTCCTGCGCGTTTTGCTCCATCGCCTCCCGGAGGTCGGCGGCGGGGTCAATCCGCCGAGTGGTGGCGGACATCTCTACCGACCCCATGACGGAGGGGGCGGTGACCCTCTCAAGGGTAAGGGGAGCCCTGAAGCAAGGAAGGAGTGTAAAAGACTCGAATAAGATTCACCAAGAGGAAAATAAGACAAATGCAGAAACACTTACGCAGAGACTAGTGGCGGCCTCTTCACTTCCTTGTGGAAGCGGTTGGCCTTCGCGGCCGCCTCCTCCTGCTTGGTCGTGGCGGCCGCCCCCTTGAACTTCTTCGGCTTGCTGCCGAGCGAACTCGGCCCGACATGGCGCCTCTTCGCGCCGCCTTGACCGGCCAAGCCGGCGGAGGAACTCGCGCCCGGCTAGCCGACCCTTGGCTGGTGGCGCGGGACGACTTCCCCTTCAGTGTCATCTTCAGGCCAGTCGGCGAAGGTGGCCGAGGGCCTGAGGCCGCTTCCCGCTCCTTCCCCTCCGCCTTCGGCGTCAGCCTCCATCGCCGCCACCCCCGAGTCGGGGTCGTCGACGTCGCTCTCCGCTCGGTCAGGGACGAACTCATGAGGGGGTCTCGTGACGCCGGCTGCGGGCTGAATGAGGGGGTTCTGACTCAAAGAAACCAAAAAGATCAGAAGTCGGATTCGGCTACAAAGAAAACAGAGCAACAAGAAATGTGACTTACCACCGGAGGAGGGTTGGCGCGCGAGTACGGCTCCTTGCCAGTCCGCCGCGAGCTCGCAGTTTGCGATGTGGTTCACCATGTTTGCCACTTAAACGCGGGGCATTTCCCTGGTGCACATCCGACTCGGGTCCCGGTGGTCGCTCATTTGACTGATCAGATGAGGCCGGCCTTGGAGATGGAGGACTCGGCGCGCCACGAAGGCGGCCAGCAAGTCGGCCCCGACCAGGCCCTCCGACTGTGTCAGAACTCGGAGTCGCGCCACGATGGCGGCTCCGGCGGGAGTCAGCGACTTGACTCGGCGGGACCAGCTGGGGAGCCTCCCAGCCGGAGCGCCGGCTTCATAAGGCGGCAGATTGACCCAGTCGCCGTCGGGGCGACGCTCTTCACGTAGAAATAAGAGCGCTGCCACATCTTCACCGACTTGATCAGCGGGATGGAGGGAAACGGATTGTCGGCTGTCGATCGCCGCATCGTGATGAAGGCGCCGCACTGGGCCGGCACGCCGGCGACATGCGTGCCGAGCTTGGATTGGAAGAACTCTCCCCACAGCTCGATGGTGGGGAGAACACCGAGGAAGCCTTCACACAGGATGGCGAAGGCAGCCAGCAGCACCATCGTGTTCGTGGTGAGGTGGTGCGGCTGGAGCCCGTGGAACTCCAAGAAGGAGCGAAAGAAGCCACTCGCCGGCAGCCCCAGGCCGCGCATGAGGTGTGAGCGGAAAATGACCCGCTCGCCCTCCTTCGGCGTCGACGATATCTCCCTCGCCGGCACGGCACGGGCTTGCACGAGGTTTGCACCAGGGAGGCGGCGCGTCTTGCGAAGAAACTCGATGAGGTCGTCGTCCACCTTGGAGCCGTCCCACACGCCGGAGCGCACGGCAGGAGCCACGGCGGCGGAGGAAGAGCTCATCGCTGCGGGCGCGGTGTGGTTCGGCACGACGGTGGCAAGAAGGAGAAAGGAAGCAGAGGAGGCGGGGGAGCAGGGAAGATGGGCGCGCGTGCTTCGCCTCTCCACCCCCCCCCCCGCCTACTTATAACCTCGTAGGCTGAGAAGCCGATGAGGCGGGCGTGGGATTAACTGCGCACGGGACCCCACGCCCCCCCATGATTTACCCCACAAAGTTACTGCGTGCAGTAACAACTTGGGAAACCCAACCGTCCGCACGGGCGCAACGGATCCGTTCGCGTGCCGAGGCGCGGTAGTGGCAGGCCCCGCCTGACGGCCTGTCTCGTCGCACGCGTGGGTAGGCAGACTATCCTCGCCGCGTGGCGCCCCGCGATAGGGCCGCGGCGGGCGGCCGCGGGGAAGTGTATCAGGCACGCCGCCTGGTTTCCTGCCGCGACTTTCGAACTCTTTTAGGAGCAAGATAGCCCTCTGCGAGGCCGACTCCGGATAGTCGGCCTGAAGGAAGACGGCAAGCAAAGCCCAGACTCCACCACCAGAAGAATGAAACTGTTGAGGCCCCCTGGCGTATCACCCTCAGAGCCTCACCAGCTTAGGGGACTATTGTCGGAGTAATGGGCCATGGGTAGGCTAACCCGAGCCCCAGAACCTTTCAAGACATCGGGGCAGGCTGCGGCCCTCAAGCCGAGTCCCAGGCGCGACTCCAAGATTGGCCGAGTCCCAGGCGCGCCGAGTCCCAGGCGCGACTCCAAGATTAGCCGAGTCCCAGGCGCGACTCCAAGATTAGCCGACTCATGGCCGGCGACTTCCGGAGAAGCCGGCTATAGAGAGTCGGCCCGCGACTCCACACATCTCCTGCCTTTGCCACGATAGACGGGGCGGGGTATGGTCACAGCGTGGCCGTCTCCCCCTGCTTACGGGGAGCTGACATGGCTACAGTGCGCCATATCGCTGGAGATCTCCATCGTGGCGTCGCACTGTTGCCATGCCTGCCCTGACCTCAGCCTCAGTGGGCGGCGCACTGTGCCCACGTCGGCCTATCTGTACGACCCAGAGACGGCGGGACCCGCCCGTCAGTGGGAGCACAGAAGACGGCGAGAACGCCCCAAAGACGGACCTGTGGGAGTCAGCTCCCTGGAGTCGGCCGACCCCTCCCATGGGCCCCACACACCATTAACCAGACAAGATGGGGAATGGCGACAGTGATTGTCTGTCAGGCGGCGGCACCATTGCCACGACCACATGACCAAGCCTGCGTCATTAGAAGCACGGCTACAGTACTGGACCTATCGGCGGGGCCCGCCTGTCGGCGGGCCCCAGCAGTCGGTAGAGAAGACGTCGGCCTGAGAGACAGATGGTTGGGACCCACGCCCAGCCGGATTACCATTGTACCCCCGGGGGGTAGGCCTATATAAGCCCCCCGGGGCACCCATGCAAAGGGTTTGAATCCATTAGCACTAGACCAGACCATATAGGAAGGAGAAAGCTAGCCTTGCCATCTCCTACCTCCAGAATACAGCTCGAGGAGCAACCTTGTACTCACTTTGCCTTAGTAATCATGCAGAGACCCCGCAGAGCAGCAGTAGGGGTGTTATCTCCCCGGAGAGCCCCGAAACTGGGTAAGATCCGCCGGCCTGCATGTCTTCGCCTCATTCCGTTTCCAGGCACCGGCGACGTTCTACTCGCTCCCACCATGATAAGCCATCCTTTGGCATATGTCGCACCCAACCCCTGACATCGGGAATGGTTCCAAGGTCAATGTGATCGCCGTCGGCACGCTACCTCTACATTTACCTACGGGATTAATTTTAAGCCTCAGTAATTGTTATTTAGTGCCAGCTTTGAGCATGAACATTGTATCTGGATCTCGTTTAATACGAGATGGCTACTCATTTAAATCCGAGAATAATGGTTGTTCTATTTATATGAGAGATATGTTTTATGGTCATGCCCCGCTGGTCAATGGTTTATTCTTAATGAATCTCGAACGTGATGTTACACATATTCATAGTGTGAATACCAAAAGATGTAAAGCTGATAACGATAGTCCCACATACTTGTGGCACTGCCGCCTTGGTCACAATGGTGTCAAACACATGAAGAAGCTCCATGCTGATGGACTTTTGGAGTCTCTTGATTACGAATCATTTGACACATGCGAACCATGCCTCATGGGCAAAATGACCAAGACTCTGTTCTCCGGAACAATGGAGCGAGCAACCAACTTATTGGAAATCATACATACTGATGTGTGCGGTCCAATGAGCATTGAGGCTTGCGGAGGCTATCGTTATGTTCTCACTCTCACTGATGACTTAAGTAGATATGGGTATGTCTACTTGATGAAACACAAGTCTGAGACCTTTGAAAAGTTTAAGGAATTTCAGAATGATGTAGAGAATCAATGTGACATAAAAATAAAGTTCTTATGATCAGCTCGTGGGGGAGAATATTTGAGTCCCGAATTTTGTACGCACTTAAGGAAATGTGGAATTGTTTCACAACTCACGCTGCTTGGAACACCTCAGCGTAACGGTATGTCCGAACGTTGTTATCACATTCTATTGGATATGGTGCGATCTATGATGTCTCTCACCGATTTACCGCTATCATTTTGGGGATACGCTCTAGAGACAACTACATTCACTTTAAATAGGACACCATCTAAATACGTTGAGACGACACCGTATGAATTAGGGTTTTGGAAGAAACCTAAGCTGTCGTTTCTAAAAGTTTGGGAATGCGATGCTTATGTCAGGAAACTTCAACTTGAAAAGCTCGAACCCAAGTCGGAAAAATGTGTCTTCATAGGATACCCTAAGGAAACCATTGGGTATACCTTCTACCTCAGATCCGAAGGCAAGGTCTTTGTTGCCAAGAATAGGTCCTTTCTGGAGAAAGAGTTTCTATCGAGAGAAGTAAGTGGGAGGAAAGTAGAACTTGATGAAGTACTACCTCTTGAACCGACAAGTATCGCAGCTTAGGAAAATGTTTCTGTGGTGCCTGCAGCGGATAGAGAGGAAGTTAATGATGAAGATCAAGGTACTTCGGATCAAGTTACTACACCAGAATGGTATGGCAACCCTGTCCTAGAAATCATGTTGTTAGACAACGGTGAACCTTCGAACTATGAAGAAGTGAGGTGGGCCCAGATTCCAACAAATGGTTTGAGGCCATGCAATCTGAGATAGGATCCATGTATGAAAACAAAGTATGGACTTTGACAGACTTGCCCGATGATCGACGAGCGATAGAAAATAAATGGATCTTTAAAAAGAAGACGGACACAGATGGTAATGTTACCATCTATAAAGCTTGACTTGTCGCTAAGGGTTATCGACAAGTTCAAGGGGTTGACTATGATGAGACCTTCTAAACCGTAGCGAAGCTGAAGTCCGTCCGAATCATGTTAGCAATTGCCGCATTCTACAATTATGAGATATGGCAAATGGATGTCAAAATGGCATTCCTTAATGGCTTTCTTAAGGAAGAATTGTATATGATGCAGCCGGAAGGTTTTGTCGATCCTAAGAATGCTAACAAGGTATGCAAGCTACCGCGCTCCATGTATGGGATGGTGCAAGCGTCTCGGAGTTGGAACATTCGCTTTGATGAAATGATCAAAGCATTTGGGTTTATGCAGACTTATGGAGAAGCCTGCATTTACAAGAAAGTGAGTGGGAGCTCTGTAGCATTTCTCATATTATATGTGGATGACATACTATTGATGGGAAATGATATAGAACTTTTGGAAAGAATAAAGGCCTACTTGAATAAGTGTTTTTCAATGAAGGACCTTGGAGAAGCTGCTTACATATTAGGCATCAAGATCTATAGAGATAGATCGAGACGCCTCATAGGTCTTTCACAAAGCACATATCTTGATAAGATATTGAAGAAGTTCAATATGGATCAGTCCAAGAAGGGGTTCTTGCCTGTGTTGCAAGGTGTGAAATTGAGCTCGGCTCAAAGCCCGACCACGGCAGAAGATAGAAAAAAGATGAGTGTCATCCCCTATGCCTCATCCATAGGGTCTATTATGTATGCCATGCTGTGTACCAGACCTGATGTAAACCTTGCCGTAAGTTCGGTAGGAAGGTACCAAAGTAATCCCAGCATGGAACATTGGACAGCGGTCAAGAATATCCTGAAGTACCTGAAAAGGACTAAGGATATGTTTCTCAGTTATGGAGGTGACTAAGAACTTGTCATAAAGGGTTACGTCGATGCTAGCTTCGACACAGATCTAGATGACTCCAAGTCACAAACCGGATACGTGTATATTTTGAATGGTGGGGCAGTAACCTGGTGCAGTTGCAAGCAAAGCGTCGTGGCGGGATCTACATGTGAAGCGGAGTACATGGCAGCCTCGGAGGCAGCACATGAAGCAATCTGTATGAAAGAGTTCATTACTGACCTAGGAGTTATTCCCAATGCGTCGGGCCCGGTGACTCTCTTCTGTGACAACACTGGAGCTATTGCCCTTGCCAAAGAGCCCATGTTTCACAAGAAGACCAGACACATCAAGGGTCAGACCTCCGTGGCAAGGCCAAGCAGCGGCAAGGAGACAGACCTCCTCGCGGCCCGCGACAAGGATGAAGATGACGACGACGATGAAGACATGGATGATGAGGAGACTGATGAGCAGGAGTTCCAAAAAGCCACAGAGGTCCTGTGCGTTAACGGTGGTGCTTCTCTGCATACCTCGCACCGTCAGCTCAAGCAGTGGGTGCGGGAAGTTAATGCAGCAGAACCACCCGTCGAGTCACGCAAGCCTCTGAAATGGTCCAGCACGCCTATCATCTTTGATATTGAGGACCACCCTGATCGCATAACTGCGGTCGGGTGCTTGCCGATGTTGGTTTCACCAACAATCCGCAACCTCAAGGTCACTAAGATGCTAGTTGACGGCGGGGCTGGCTTGAACCTGATCTCCTCCACGGTGCTCCAGAAACTCCAGATCCATGACAGCGAGCTCGAAGAGACCGGTACATTTCAAGGAATCAACCCGGGAAGGAGCAAGCCAAAGGGAAAGATCACGTTGCCGGTAACATTTAGCAGCGAGCTGAACTTCAGGACTGAGAGGGTCACATTTGATGTTGCTGACTTTCCATTACCTTACAATGGAATCCTTGGTCGTCCGGCACTCGCCAAGTTCATGGCAGCCTCTCACTATGCGTACAACATACTGAAAATGCCAGGCCCGATAAGTGTCATCTCTGTCCCTGGCGACAAGAAGGATGCTCTTATCTATGCCGACAAGATCTACCGGGAAGCAGCAGCCGCGGCAGAACGCAAGACACTTGCTGCTGAAGCTCCCGGGGGGAAGAAGAAGACCAAGTCCGGCAAGAGCTCTGATGCCCACTCCGGCAAGCGCACCTCTTCGGAGTGCTGCGCTACCGTCGAGGACGCACCATCGAGCTCCACCGGCAAGTGTAAGAAGGCAATGGCAGCTCCACCTGAGACCAAGAAGGTGTCCACCAAGGAGGACGGCACTGGTGGTACCTTCACCATCAGCGCCACTCTTGACCCCAAATAGGAAAGCGCGCTCGTTGCTTTCCTGTGGGCGAATGTCGACGTGTTTGCATGGCAACCGTCTGATATCCCCGGTGTTCCCAGGAAAGTAATTGAGCACCACCTTGCCGTCTATCCTGATGCGCGGCCCGTCAAGCAGAAAGTCAGGAAACAGGCAGTGGAGCGCCAAGAATTCATCGCAGAAGAAATCAAGAAGTTGGAAGCAGCAGGCCTTGTCAGAGGAGTGCTCCATCCCACGTGGTTGGCCAATCCTGTTGTCGTGCGCAAGGCTAACGGGAAATGGAGGCTTTGTATTGACTTCACTGATGTTAATAAAGCTTGTCCCAAAGACCCATTTCCCTTGCCGCGCATTGACCAGATTGTTGACTCCACAGCCGGATGTGATTTGCTTTCATTTCTTGATGCATACTCAGGATACCATCAGATCTTCATGGCAGAAGAGGATGAAGAGAAAACCGCATTTATCACCCCGTGTGGCACGTACTGCTTCGTACGGATGCCTTTCGGTTTGAAGAATGCTGGTTCAACATTCGCAAGGGTAGTCCACCACGCTTTTGAGCCGCAGATGCACAGAAATGTGGAAGCCTACATGAATGACATAGTGGTCAAAAGCAAGAACAGAGCGACCCTGATTCAAGATTTAGACGAGACATTTGCAAATCTGCGCAAGATCAACCTCAAGCTTAACCCCGAGAAGTGCGTGTTTGGAGTCCCTTCCGACAAGCTTCTCGGGTTCTTCGTGTCTCAGCGGGGAATTGAAGCCAATCCCGACAAGATCAAGGCCATTGAGCAGATCGAAGCACCAAAGCGCGTCAAGGATGTACGAAGGCTTGCCGGTTGCGTGGCTGCTCTCAGCAGGTTTATCTCTAGATCTGCTGAGCGCGCCCTGCTATTTTTCAAAATTTTGAAAAAGGCAGGTCCAATAAAATGGACTCCGGAGGCGAAGGCTGCGCTGCAGGACTTGAAGAGATACCTGTCCTCCACTCCAACACTTGTCGCACCTAAGCCGCAAGAGAAGTTGCTGCTGTATATAGCGGCAACCAATCAAGTGGTTAGTGCTGCGTTAGTGGCGGAGAGGGAGGCAGATGATGAGCCAGCAACCATGGCAGATGCATCCAGCGACAAGCAGGGGGCTTCGCCGACAAGCTCTGGTCCCGACAGAGATGGATCTATGCAGGAGCATGATAAGATGCAGAAGAGAATGGTGCAGCATCCAGTTTACTTTGTCAGTTCCCTTCTACAGGGGGCTAGATCAAGGTACTCTGGTGTGCAGAAGTTGCTTTTCGGCCTCCTCATGGCCTCGAGAAAGCTGCGCCATTACTTCCAAGCACATGAGATCACAGTCGTCACTCGCTTTCCGCTGAAGAGGATACTGCAAAATCCAGAAGCGACAGGCAGGATTGTCGAGTGGGCGCTGGAACTGTCAAGCTTTGGCCTCGAGTTTGAGAGCACTTCAACTATCCAAAGCAGAGCATTGGCAGAGTTCATAGTAGAATGGACGCCAACACCAGATGAAGAAATTCCAGAGACGAGCATCCCCGTCAAAGAGGCAAGCAAAGAGTGGCTGATGTACTTTGATGGTGCCTTCTCGCTGCAAGGCGCCGGTGTGGGCGTGCTGCTTGTCGCGCCCACCGGAGAGCACCTCAAGTACGTAGTCCAGATGCACTTTCCCAAGGAGCAAGCAACCAACAATACTGCAGAGTATGAAGGATTGCATGCCGGTCTCAGAATCGCAGCAGACCTTGGGATCAAGAAGCTCATTGTCAGGGGTGACGCACCGCTTGTCGTCCGCCAAGTGAACAAGAACTACTAGAGTCCATTGATGGAAGCATATGTTGATGAAGTGAGGAAGCTAGAAGAGCACTTTGACGGCCTACAGATGGAGCATATCCCAAGAGCTCAGAATGACATTGCTGATGGCCTGTCAAAGTGCGCCGCACTAAAGTTACCTGTGGAACCAGGGATCTTTGTGCTCAAGTTGACTCAACCATCCGTAACACCATCAACTGGACAAAGCAAGAAGAGGAAGTTGGTTTCTGGTGACTACTTTCCTGCAGAGCTCCCCGAAGCCGCCGCCAAGAAAGTCCCCAAGATCAACACCAAGGATGCTGAGGGGCAGTCTGCTTCGGCAAGCCTTATGGTTTGATCCGTTGAAGCAGACGCTCCTGACAAGTTTTGCTCCGGCAAGCTTGCCGGGGAACATCAAGCTCCGGCAGGGCCGCAAGTCCTTGTCGTAGAAGCGGATGTTCCCGCAGCAGCAGATGTGCCTTTAGTCCTTGTTGTCGAGCCACAAGCTCCAGCATGGGCACAGCAGATTGTCCATTTCCTTCAAACAGGAGAACTTCCCGAAGAGCAAGAAGAAGCGGAAAAAGTAGCCTGGTAGTCAAGTATGTACCAGTTTGTCGATAGCATACTGTACAAAAGAAGACTCAACGGTGTGAAATTGAAGTGTATTTGCCGGGAAGATGGACAAAAGCTGTTGGCAGAGATACATGGAGGCATATGTGGCCACCACATTGGCGCAATAGCACTTGCTGGCAAAGCTTTCCGGCAAGGTTTCTTTTGGCCGACAGCCCTCCAGGATGCAACTACACAAGTAACCAAGTGTGAAGTGTGCCAGTTCCACTCCAAACAGATAAACCAGCCAGCTCAAGCTCTCCAGACGATCCCTTTATCCTGGCCATTTTTGGTCTGGGGGCTCGATATCCTTGGCCCTTTCCCCCGAGCTGTCGGGGGCTTTGAGTACTTGTACGTCGCAATCGATAAGTTCGCAAAGTGGCCGGAAGTGTAGCCAGCGAGGAAGGTGACAGCACAGTGAGCAGTCAAGTTCTTCAGGTCAATTGTTTGTCGTTTTGGGATCCCTAACAGGATCATCACCGACAACGGCACGCAATTCACGAGCCGCACCTTCATGCAGTACATCCAAGACCTTGGCCCCAAGGTCTGCTTTGCTTCTGTTGCTCATCCGAGAAGCAACGGTCAAGCAGAGAGGGCAAATGCTGAAGTGCTGCGTGGGCTCAAGACCAGAACTTTCGACAGGCTGCGCAAGTGCGGAAGAAACTGGATCGAGGAGCTGCCAGTGGTTCTTTGGTCGATTAGAACAACGCCAAATCGAGCCACTGGCCAGACGCCTTTCGCTCTAGTCTATGGAGCAGAGGCAGTTCTCCCCACGGAACTCGTATACGGATCGCCTTGAGTGCTCGCTTATGATGAGCTTGAGCAAGCACAGCTGCGACAAGACGACGCGCTGCTCCTTGAGGAAGATCGTCTTCAGGCTGCTGTACGAGCTGCTCGATACCAGCAAGCTTTGCGCCGCTACCATAGCCGCAAAGTTAAGGCCAGAAGCTTCGAGGAAGGCGACCTTGTTCTTCGGGGCGTTCAGTCCGCCAAGAATTCCAACAAGTTGACGCCAAAGTGGGAAGGCCCTTATTGGGTGAAACGAGTCACTAGGCCCGGCGCTGTCCGCCTTGAGACCGAAGATGGCATTCCGCTGAGCAACTCCTGGAACATAGAACATCTTCGTAAGTTTTTCACGTAGGGCGCGGTTGCCGGAACCCATTCCCGCAACCACCTTTTGTACAAGTCTTGCCGCTGTTGCATGTAATCCTTTGTACAAAGCCGGGCGCAGATCCCGTGCATAAATAAAACCCCATGTGCTCCGCACAACTTGTCCATTTCATGCATTAGTTTCTTTCTTGCATGTGTTATCTAACACTTTGTGCAACACCTACATCCGGTAAGCAATAATGAGCCGAAGGGCTCCATATCATTATTTTCTCTTCTTTCTTTTTTTTCAACAAAGGAAAAGAAGGTTCCCTCGCACACAAGTTTGCCAGGGGGAAGGAGAAGATTGTGGTATGGACCAGGCGTTGTTCAAGCAAAGTTTTGCCTTTCCGGGAAGCAAACGACAGAAAAGCTAAGTTGCCAAAGTTTGAGCAATCGGTTTTTAAATTTTTGAGTTATCTTCCTCGAACGACCCTACTTTGTATGGAAAACCTGTGCGTGGAGGAACCAACTCGTGGCTAGTTGCGCCCTTACTTTGTTTCGAGTCCGCTCAACAACTTAAGTGTGCTGCATCTAGTCGCGAGAAGGTTTCTTGTTGGAAGCAGCGCCGCCAGCAGGCTGCTGACGTTCCGCACTCAGCAATCGCGGCTCGGGTGCCTGCGCCGACAAGTTCCCTAGAAGCGTAGGGTAAAAACATACAAAGGAAGGAATCTAGTAGAGGAAATAACATAGCAATTGATAACAGAAATAAAGTTATATTACAAGATAACTTGTCGCAGCTCTAACAGACTGTTTTCATAACATGATTAGCAGCGACAAGGGAAAAGAAGAAATGGGCGGCCTAGTCTACGCGATCGCCCTCAACCCTCTTGATCTCGCTCACCTTGTCCACAATGGGTGCGACAAGGGCCTTGAGTGCGTCCCGATCGGCGTCTGGCGGCAAGGACTTGAGGACGTTGGTGAAGCTGAGGCCTGGATTGCGGAAGGCCACCTTCATCAGCACCTTCTGGAGAACCCCGGCGCAGATTCTGCGCGACTCGTCGGCCAGTTGCTTTGGGATCCTCTCCCGGAGCCGCTGGAGTGCCGTCGCCACGCCCTTGAAGAACAGGCTGAGCTTGGCGCTGGGTTGGAGATTCTCGTCGGAGGGATACCCAAAGTCCTCCATCCTCAGCTGCGCCTGCTCCTCGTTGATGACTGCGGCAATATTCACCAGACCCTCGGCCCAGTGCTCCACAGTATCTCTGAATGAGTTCTGGGTAACTGCGATGCTCTCCAGCAGCGCCTTGTCAGCCTTGACCTTCTCCGACAAGGTCTTCTCCCGCTCCTTGGCGTCGTCCAGCGTCTGCGTCAGCGTGGCCAGCTTCAACTCTAGGTCTGCATTGGAATCCTTGGCGGCGCTGAGCTCCTTGCCCCTCTCAGCGAGAAGACCTTGCAGCTCACCGTGGGCGGCAGCATCCTTCTCACGCTCACGCTTGAGCGCGGCAAGCTCCTTGCCGCTCTTCCCGATGTTGGCCTCCAGCTGCGCCACCTTCTCCTCCAGCTCTTTCTTGGCGGCCTCTGCGGTTGCGGCAGCGTCCTTTGCTCCCTTGAGCGCCCCGCCAAGTGCTTGCTCGCGCTCGGCGAGCTCCTCCTCGTAGCTGTCGAGGTTGGCCTTCCGCTGCACCAATTCGCCTTCTCGCACGGACTGCTTCTTGGCGGCCAGCCTTTGTTCCTCCTCAGCTTCGGCCTTCTCGAGAAGGAAGGCCATGCGCTCCTCGGCGATTCGCTCCCGCTCCTGTGCCAGGGACCGGAGAGCTTCTTGATTGTGGCCCCGGAGCTCCTCCGCGCGCTCCATATCAACTCCCGCCTTCGCGACAAGCGCTTCCCGGGAAGCCAGCTTGGCTTGCCGTGTGCGGTAGAGTGACAGCAGCTTCCGCAGTAGCTGCTCCTCCTCAGGCTCGCCACTGCTGCTGCTGGGCGCGTCGACCAAGGACAGTCCAGCGGAGGCGAGCACCTCCTCATCGAAAGTTTCCCCCTCGACCGGCGCCCTGGAGCTCGACGCCCAGGGTAGCTTGATGAACATATCGTCGCCGGCCTTCAAGTAGGCACCGGGCTGGGGCTCCTCGGAGCCCGGCTCCGCAGCAGCGGCAGAGGGATCGGCGGTCGGCGCAGCGCCTGGCGCTCCTGCGGCCTCAGGGTCATCAGTGCGATCGCCCGACTCCTCGCCGGCTTCTGCGGTGGCAGCCTTGGCGGCCTCCTCGCCGGCGGTCTCATCAGCACCGACCCCTTCTTCGTTGGCGGCGGCGTCGTCAGTGCTGCCATGCACGCCTTCCTCGCCGGCGCCCTCTGTCTCCATTGGCTCAGCAGCAGATGGGTCTGAAGAACGAAGAAGGGAGAAAAATCAATCAAAAATCCAAGAGAAGAAAATCAGAAGAAGAAGAACCCAAGGGAAAGTTTTTGGACAAGTGAATTACCTATGCCAAGATCTGCAGTTGCGGTCTCGGCCGCCGCAGGATCAAGGGTGTTGTCCCTTGCTGGAGAACTGCCCCTTGCCGGAGAGTTCTCCCTTGCCGAAGAGCGCTCCCTTGCCAGGGACTCCTCCCTTGGCGGCGTAGTTGAAGCAGATGGCACTTCGGGACCAGCTTCTGGGTGCTCCTGATATGGGTGCTCTGCTCCTACACAAATCAACAAGCAAGATATCAACAAAGGAAAAAGCACTCATGCGCGCCTGACAGCAGAAAGCTAACTATGAACTTACGTTGGGGGCTGCGGTGGGGGCTGCTTTGAGGAGTGGTTGCCGGGTCCATCAAGGTGGTCTCGGACCCACCCCCTGCTAACACGGTGGGGTCATCTTCTATGACAATCACCGCGGCCTTGGCCCTCTTCGCCGCTCTCTAGGCCAGCATCCTGAAAAGAAAGGAGTTCAGATTGAAGCAAGTCAGATACAAGATAAAAACACCAAGATTGAAGAACTACAAGAGCACCAAAAAAACTTACTCTTCTTCCTCCTCGTCGGAGCTAAGCGCGGAAAGATTGAAGTCCGGCTCCCCTCTGGTGCGGCGAGGCGGAGGAGTAGGATCCCTTGCCCGCTTGGCGGGGGTGGTGGCGGTGGCCCGGGAAGATCCCGCTCCAGTTGCCGCTGCTGCGTGAGGCGCTCCCGCGGCAACACTGCTTGCCGCGGTAGAGCGTGTCGCACGGCTCGGCGGCTGTTGACCCGGCTGCCGCCCCGCTACGTCTGCGGCCCTGCGAAGACGCCTTCTTGGCGGGGCCGGGGGCTCCGCCTGCGGCAAGCTTTCTGAAGGCTCGGGCTCTTCCTCGCCGGCCTCGCTCGGCTCAGCTTCAGAGCCGGCAGGCTCTTCCTCGCCAATGAACTCCGCGCGCTCGGCGAGGTTTGCCGCCTCTACCGCCTCCGCCTCCTCCACAGTGAACCCGAACGCGCCCGCGGCAGCTGCGGCCGCAACCTCTTCCGCCCTAGTGGCGATGCGCTGCAGCTCCTCGTCAGTGGTGTCACGGGTGAGGCTCTTCTGCTCGTCAGCGCGGACCGGCACTTCTTCCAAGTTGTCAAAGAACGCTTGCACGACGTCATCCGCAGGCTCTTGCCAAGTTGGAACGATTCCGTGTGAATCGCACAACGGCATCATGGCGCGGATCCGGTCAAGCGAAGAATTATTGCACAATGGAACGACGCCCCCCGCCAGCGTGAATGGGTGCTAGGGATCGCGTTTGAACAACTCCAGGAGCATTGCATCCAGCTCCAAGACGGTGAAGTTGTAGTTGAGGCCCGGCCGCACCCTCATGATGTCCGCCGAGTTCTTGAATTCCTAGGCGGGCCTCCCCCTCTCCTGCAGGGGGCCGATGCGGCGGCGAAGGAAATCTGCGCCTACAGCGCCTACAGTGAGCCCGGCAAGCCCGAGGCGAAGGATCCTAGTAATGGCGATCTTCAGCCTCTCGTCTTCCGGGGCCACGTTGCTCCAGTCATTGTTGTGCACTATTGGAGCTTGGCGCATGGCGGTGAAGGGCTGCGGATTCTCCTCGACGATCCAGCACCACTC
This sequence comes from Triticum aestivum, assembly GCF_018294505.1. Lineage (NCBI taxonomy): Eukaryota > Viridiplantae > Streptophyta > Magnoliopsida > Poales > Poaceae > Triticum > Triticum aestivum. The sequence continues at coordinate 128,326,782 of NC_057795.1, read as the reverse complement.
TGCTCTCCACTCCTCCCACTTGCTGCGGAGCTCACCCTCCAAGTACGCCTCCTTCTTGCCGACTCTCGAGATCCAGGCGATCCCTCCGGCAAGCGGCTCTCCTCTCTCTACCCGAGGCATGAAGAAATGGCAGAAAAGGGCAACATTGGGGTGGACTCTGACAAAGTTTTCGCACAAATGTGCGAAAACTGCCATGGTCAGAACGGCGTTGGGGGTGAAATCAAGGAGGCGGAGGCCGTAGGTGTTCATGATATCGCAGAAGAACTCCGAGAAGGGCGGGCAGAGCCCGCAATAGAAGAACAGCGCGAAGAATGGGTACCCGTTTGGAGCCAGTTCCGAACCAGCGGCTGGGAGTACCCTCATGCACGGATGCGCCTGCGTCTCCGTTGCCCAAAAGAGGTAGAAGTACTCCCTCAGCTCCTTCGCGCCGAGCTGGGGGGAGAAGATCGCCCGCTCCTTCCGCAGCGCCGCGAGCCGCTGCGCCTCGGCCGACTTCACGCCCTTTCCCTTGTCGGCTTTCGGAGCCATGGCGGAGGTGGTGGGGGAGGTCGACGGCGCTGGTGATGCTGGTGGCAATGGGGGGCGGAGCGCTGCTCTCTCGGCTTCGAGAAGAAGGGGGAGCGGCGGAGGTTCGTGAAGATGGAGTAGTAGCAACCAGCAAGGGAGAACGAACTGCCCCTGTTTCCTCTGCTTATAAAGAGGGACTGGGCGGATGTTTCGCCCTTCCGAATAAAGAACCACCCACGATCTCTCCCACGGCGCCGCATTCAACGCGTGCCGTTAGGGGAGAGCGCGGTGGATACGGAGCGAGATTCGGCGTGGCCCAGTCCGCGTGTGCCCGTGCCCTGTCTTGGGCCTGGCCCAACAGCGCTCGGCACCGTGTCTGGCCCAGGCCCGGGGGCTCCTGTCGGTGTACTAGGATAGGGGTACCCTTGTACCCCGAACTTGTGCACGGGCAGTTGTGGCACCCCGCGGCAAGGCTTGCCGGGCGAACGCCAAGATCCTCCGTGGTTCCCTTGGAGCCATTCAAGAACAAAGTATTTAAGCTCAGGAGACAAGGCCCCGGCAAGAGGAGCTTGCTGGGAAAGCCAACCAAGGCACTCCAAGGAACTTGCCGCGACGTGCCACGTGCTCCGGCAAGGCAACAAGGCCCCGGCAAGAGGAGCTTGCCGGGAAGACCAACCAGGGTACCTCGAGGCCTGGTGAGCGACAAGCTTCCAGACCCGACAAGATAATAGCAGCGGCAAGGCGCTTGCCGCGGCAGGCGGCCACTCTGTGCCCACGCTCCAGCGCATCCACCAACGTGTCGCTCTGTGGGCCTCTCCAGGCGCGCGTGGCGGGAGGCTGTGCAGCCACCGGTGTGCAGTGGCATGCAAAGCTAACAAGATCGCCATCGTGGCAAACGGTGGCGCCCCTAACGGTCCTTTTCTGCACTGTTTGGGCGACTCAGACGGGCATTTAATGCCCTTGTCCCCTGCCGTCAGGGTTAGGTAGGGTGCACTGTATAAGTAACTGTACCAACCACCTCACTTTTTACATTTGTACCCTTCTCTGCGTTGCCACCTGTCGGTGACCCCTTTAGCGTATAAAAGGAGGCCCATGCGCAACGTAGAGGGGGTTTGACTGGTTCGGAACCCAGAAAAACACTACGCTCTCTCTCTGGAGCAAGAACACAAGATAATCAAACAAGCAGCAGTAGGAGTGTTATCTCTCCGGAGAGCTCCGAAGCTGGGTAAACTGCTCGTGTGCTTCGCCTCGATCTGCTCTTCGTGTGATCTCCGCCCCCCGCCGAACCGAAAGGGGCTCGGTCCGCCGGCCCCATAGATGTTCGTGGATCAGTTTCCCCGACAAAATTACTCTTGAGCAATTGATAGAAAAGTGCATAGTTATGAGAATATCTAGGCATGATCATGTATATAGGCATCACGTCCGCGACAAGTAGACCGACTCTTGCCTGCATCTACTACTATTACTCCACACATCGACCGCTATCCAGCATGCATCTAGAGTACTAAGTTCATAAGAACAGAGTAACGCATTAAGCAAGATGACCTGATGTAGAGGGATGAACTCAAGAAATATGATAAAAACCCCATCTTCTTATCCTCGATGGCAACAATACAATACGTGCCTTTCTTCCCCTGCTATCACAGGGAAAGGACACCGCAAGATTGAACCCAAAGCTAAGCACTTCTCCCATTGCAAGAATGTTCAATCTAGTAGGCCAAACCAAACTGATAATTCGAAGAGACTTGCAATGATAACCAATCATACATAAAAGAATTCAGGGGAGATTCAAATATTTATCATAGATAAATTTGATCACAAACCCACAATTCATCGGATCTCAACAAACGAACCGCAAAAAGAGTTACATCGAATAGATCTCCCAGAAGATCGAGGAGAACTTTGTATTATGATTCAAAGAGAGAGAAGAAGCCATCTAGCTAATAACTATGGACCCGAAGGTTTGTGGTAAACTACTCACAACTCATCGAAGAGGCTATGGTGTTGATGTAGAAGCCCTCCGTGATCGTTTCCCCCTCCGGCGGAGCGCCGGAAAAGGCTCCAAGATGGGATCTCATGGGTACAGAAGGTTGCAGCGGTGGTAATAGGGTTTCGTGGTGCTCCTGGATGTTTTCGGGCTATGTAGATATATACAGTCGAAGGAAGTCGGTCAGGAGAGCCACGAGGGTGGGGGGGCGCGCCCACCCTCCTAGGGTGCTCCCTGGACCCTCGTGTCTGCCTTGTTTACTTCTTGACGTACACTCCAAGTATCCTGGATTGCATTTGTTCAAAAAATAACTCTCCCGAAGGTTTCATTCCGTTTGGACTCCGTTTGATATTCCTTTTCTTCGAAACACTGAAATAGGCAAAAAAACAACAATTTGGGCTGGGCCTCCGGTTAATAGGTTAGTCTCAAAAATAATATAAAAGTGTATAAATAAGCCCATAAACATCCAAAACGGGTAATATAATAGCATGGAAAAATCAAAAACTATAGATATCGGGTTCCGGCAAAACCCTTAAGGTTCGAACTCTGGGGTGCGCACGAAGATCTTCTCCCTACTGATTCACGCCCGAAAACGTCGCCGCGATTCTAAGCTAGCACGATGAACAACACAAGAGACACGAGGTTCATACTGGTTCGGGCCACCGTTGTGGTGTAATACCCTAATCCAGTGTGTGGTGTGGTGGATTGCCTCTGGGGCTGATGATGGACAGTACAGGGGAAGAACAGCCTCGCGAGGGGTGTTCTTGAGCTGGTGTGGTGTTCTACCAAGGAAGGATTCGATGCTCTCTACTGTGGTGGCTATCTCTATATATAGAGGCCCTGGTCCTCTTCCCAAATATTGAGCGGGAAGGGAGCCTACAACGGCCAGTTTGAAGGGGGACAACTAGTACAAGCTATCCTGACTAAAGTTGGTCTTCGACTGCCAAAGGCACTGGTGATGACGCCATCTTGGGCTCCATGGTGATCTCCGTCCTGCCGCTCTGCTGGTCTTGTTCTCGTTGCACCGATATGGAAACCTTTGCCTGGTGCCTCAGTACTCCGCGCCTGTGCTTGCCCCCTTTGCACCAAAGAGAAAACGAGGACACTGCGCTGGCTGGCGCCCGCCTGGTCTTGATCGTCATGCCTTGCGTCATGAGAACCTCGCGAGGTACACCTTTCCTTGATCTCTCCGCCTCCTCATGAGCCTTCCTAGGGTGGCCGCCCCTGAGGAAGCCTTGTGTCATCCGCCCCACGAGGCTTGGCCCCTCGCGAGGGTCTTGAACTTGGGTTGATGAAGACGGGCCGTACTGGGCCACTGCTTGAGCCACGCCACAGGCCGCAAGCAGGCAAGTCTGGGGACCCCCATTCCCAGAACGCCGACAGGCTATGCTCTATCTTCATCACACAAAATATTTAAATCATGCACAACCCTAGTTTTAGCCAAGCAATTGTTTCATATTTTAGTATTTTCAAACTTTTTCAATCTTCACGCAATACATGAGCGTGAGACATGGACATAGCACTATATGTGGAATAGAATGGTGGTTGTGGAGAAAAAAAAGGAGAAGATAGTCTCACATCAACTAGGCGTATCAATGGGCTATGGAGATGCCCATTTATAGATATCAATGTGAGTGAGTATGGATTGCCATGCAACGGATACACTAGAGCTATAAGTGTATGAAAGCACATCAAAAGAAACTAAGTGGGTGTGCATCTAACTCGCTTGCTCACGAACACCTAGGGCAATTTGAGGAAGCCCATCATTGGAATATACAAGCCAAGTTCTATAATGAAAAATTCCCACTAGTATATGAAAATGACAACATAAGAGACTCTCTATCATGAAGATCATGGTGCTACTTTGAAGCACAAGTGTGGAAAAAGGATAGTAACATTGTCTCTTCTCCCTTTTTCTCTCATTTTTTTGGTGGGCTTCTTTGGCCTCTTTTTTTATTTGGGCTTATTTGGCCTCTTTTATTTTTCATAAAGTCCGGAGTCTCATCCCGACTTGTGGGGGAATCATAGTATCCATCATCCTTTCCTCACTTGGGACAATGCTCTAATAATGAAGATCATCACACTTTTGTTTACATACAACTCAAGAATTACAACTCAATACTTAGAACAAAATATGACTCTATGTGAATGCCTCCGATGGTGTAATGGGATATACAATGAATCAAGAGTGACATGTATGAAAGAATTATAAAGGTGGCCTTGCCACAAATACGATGTCAACTATACGATCATGCAAAAGCAATATGACAATGATGATGTGTGTCATAAATAATGGAATGGTGGAAAGTTGCATGGCAATATATCTTGGAATGGCTATGGAAATGCCATAATAGGTAGGTATGGTGGCTGTTTTGAGGAAGGTATATGGTGGGTGTATGGTACCAGCGAAAGTTGTGCGTCACAAGGGAGGCTAGCAATGGTGGAAGGGTTAGAGTGCGTATAATCCATGGACTCAACATTAGTCATGAAGAACTCATATACTTATTGCAAAAATCTACATGTTATCAAAATAAAGTACTACACGCATGCTCCTAGGGAAGGGTTGGTTGGAGTTAAATATCACGCGATCCCGACCTCCACACATAAGGAAGACAATCAATAAATAAATCATGCTCCAACTTCATCACATAACGGTTCACCATACGTGCATGCTACGGGAATCACAAACTTTTAACACAAGTATTCCTCAAATTCACAACTAATCAACAAGCATGACTCTAATATTACCATCCTCATACCTCAAAACAATCATCAAGTATCAAACTTCTCATAGTATTCTATGCACTTTATATGATAGTTTTTATTATACCTATCTTGGATGCTCATCATATTAGGACCAATTTAATAACCAAAGCAAATACCATGCTGTTCTAAAAGAATCTCAAAATAATATAAGTGAAGCATGAGAGATCAATAATTTCTACAAAGTAAAACCACCGCCATGCTCTAAAAAGATATAAGTGAAGCACTAGAGCAAAATTGTCTAGCTCAAAAGATATAAGTGAAGCACATAGAGTATTCTAATAAACTCCGATTCATGTGTGTCTCTCCCAAAAGGTGTGTACAGCAAGGGTGATTATGGTAAACTAAAAAACAAAGACTCATATTATACAGTACGCTCCAAGCAAAACACATATCATGTGGTGAATAAAAATACAGCTCCAAGTAAAGTTACCGATAGACGAAGACGAAATAGGGGATGCCTTCCGAGGCATCCCCAAGCTTAGGCTTTTGGTTGTCCTTGAATTTTACCTGGGGTGCCATGGGAATCCCCAAGCTTAGGCTCTTGCCACACCTTATTTCATAATCCATCAAATCTTTACCAAAAACTTGAAAACTTCACAACACAAAACTCAACAGAAAATCCCATGAGCTCCGTTAGTGCAAGAAAGCAAACCACCACTTTAATGTACTGTAATGAACTCATTATTTATTTATATTGGTGTTAAACCTACTGTATTTGAACTTCTCTATGGTTCATACCCCCCGACACTAGCCATAGATGCATCAAAATAAGGAAACAACACACGAAAAACAGAATCTGTCAAAAACAGAATAGTCTGTAGCAATCTGTAACTTTAGAATACCTATGGAACTCTAAAAATCCTACAAAAATAGGAAGTCCTAGGAAATTTATCTCGTAATCTTCATAAAAAACAATCAACTAAAAATCACGTTTCTGTGATTTATTAAAATTATTCTCGTGCGTGCAAAAGTTTCTGTTTTTCAGCAAGATCACATTAACTATCACCCAGGATGATCCTATAGGTTCTACTTGGCACAAACACTAATTAAAACATAAAAACACATCTAAACAGAAGATAGATAAATTATTTAATACTAAACATGAGCAAAAAGTAAATAACAAAAATAAAATTGGGTTGCCTCCCAACAAGCGCTATCGTTTAACGCCCCTAGCTAGGCATAAAGGCAAGAATAGATCTAAGTATTGCCATAATGATAAGGTAAATCACGAAAACTCATCTCATATTCCCTATGTTCAGCAGCAAGTTTTCTTTGTGGCAAGCAAAAGTAATCAATAGGGCTAAATTTAATGGGACAAAAGTCCCCGACATCAAGCTCGGGAGGTATGGGTTCCTCCTTTGGCCCCTCATATTGCACAACCAATTCATCATTATAAGCATTCTTTTGGCAGAAAGTCATGAGCCTTTGCTCAAGAGAAAATCCTAACCCATTGTTTTGAATAGCAAAATCATTATTAAGTTCAGAAATTCTATCAACTAGAACATCGGTAGGAACCTTTTTTCTAAGGTTTTCATTAAAAGCAACATATGATGTAATATATGCTGGATGTGCAACATTTTTCCCGGTATGCCGTACCTTTGCTTGATCGGTTTTGGTCCTGTGCATAATTGCTCGTCGTAATGGGCTCAAATTATCTAATTTGGCCTAAAGACATGTACGAACTTTAGTGGGCCCATTAAGTTAATGGGTTGTTACTAGGCCGGAAGTTAATGGTCGGCCCTCTTACCTCCCGGGTCGTTAACAGGCCGACATCGAAGCGGGCAACAGGTGGGCCCAATTGATTTCACGGGCCGTTAACAGGCCGTTACTAAGTTCGGGCTACATATGTCCCAACTATACTGTGGGCCTTTAGTAGGCTGAAAGAGACATCAGGCTTATACTAGACCATGAAGAGCATGGGCCGCTAAGAGGCCGAAAGTCAGGTCGTATTGTAAATGGCCCAACTATGTTGTGGGCCTTTAGCAGGCCGAAAGAGAAAATGGGCTGGTATTGGACCATGAAGGGCATGGGCCGTTAAAAGTCCAAAACTTAGGTCCGACTACAAATGGCCCAACTCATTTATGGTTCGTTAACATGCTGAAAGGCACACAGGGCCGGGAATTGGGCCAACACTTAAATTGGTCGCTAAAAGGCCAAAACTCAGGTCCGACTACAAATGGCCCAACTGATTTATGGGCCGTCAACAGGCTGAAAGAGACACCGGGCCGGAAATTGGCCCAACACTTAAATGGGTAGCTAAAAGGCCGAAACTCAGGTCCAACTACAAATGGCCCAACTAATTTATGGGCCGTCAACAGGCTGGAAGACACACCGGGCCGGAAATTAGCCCGACATTTAAATGGGTCGCTAAAAGGCCGAAAGATGTCCATCCTAAAAATTGGCCCATCCATTGAATGGGCCGTTAACAGGCCGAAATCTCATCGGGCCGATATTGAGCCCAAATATATAGCGGGTTGTTAACGGGCTCAAACTGACGATGGGCTGCAATGGTGTCAAATCTTTAACGGGTCGTTGACGCGCCGAATTGGCACATCTCGTATGGGTCATGGGCTTAAATGCACCCGACACAAGTAGGTCTTAGATGGGCCAGCCTGCTAATTTTTACTATCCGGCCTTTTTCACCGGAATGGGCCATTGTTGGGCCGTGCCATGTGTCGACCTATCATAGTCGCCTCCTGTCCAATGAGTGGATGACATCTGTCCCAATGGTGAGGCAACACGTGTTTCCTCCGGCCAATGATGATTTTACACGTGGAAAATCCCCATTGGTCCGGGTTGTTAACGGATTATCGGATCCAAAACCGGACCCGATAGCTTAACGGCGTTCCGTTATGGTGGATGCCACGTGTCAGTCACCCTTGACGAAAGCACTTCTGTGATGCGCGATTTATCATCATGGAAGTGGACACTTCTGTGATGATAATTTTGGTAATGTCATGGAACACTTCTATGACAGCATAGGTATGACTATCTTGATTCTGTCATAAAATCGTCATGGATGTACATGCATGACAAAAAACGCGACCTACTGTGACAAACATGTATCATCACGAAAGTGTATTTTTTTGTAGTGAAAGTCTAAACTGTCGTCAGCCTTGCGCTTACCATTACCACCTTGACCAGTCGTGTTATGTTGTCCCTTTGTATTCCCACTCTTCTTCCCTTTGCCAGCTTTTTCCTCATCAGATTCGGGATCTTTAGTGCTATCAGAGTTGGCATATTTGACGAGAGCCACCATGAGCTTGAAGAAAATATGCCCTAGAGGCAATAATAAATTTATTATTTATTTCCTTATTTCATGATAAATGTTTATTATTCATGCTAGAATTGTATTAACTGGAAACTTAGTACATGTGTGAATACATAGACAAAACATATTGTCCCTAGTATGCCTCTACTTGACTAGCTCGTTAATCAAAGATGGTTATGTTTCCTAACCATAGACACGTGTTGTCATTTTATGAACGGGATCACATCATTAGGAGAATGATGTGATGGACATGACCCATCTGTTAGCTTAGCATTATGATCGTTACAATTTCATTGCTACTGCTTTCTTCATGACTTATACAAGTTCCTCAGAATATGAGATTATGCAACTCCCGAATACCGAAAGAACACTTTGTGTGCTATAAACCGTCACAGTGTAAATGGGTGATTATAAAGATGCTCTACAGGTGTCTCCGAAGGTGTTTGTTGGGTTGGCATAGATCGAGATTACGATTTTTCACTCCGTGTTTCGGAGAGGTATCTCTGGGTCCTCTCGGTAATGCTCATCACTATAAGCATTGTGACTAATTAGTTAGTTACGAGATGAAGTATTACGGAATGAGTAAAGAGACATGCCAGTAATGAGAATGAACTAGGTATATGATACCGACGATCGAATCTCGGGCAAGTAACATACCGATGACAAAGGGAACAATGTATGTTGTTATGCGGTTTGACCAATAAAGATCTTCGTAGAATATTAGGAGACAATATGAGCATCCAGGTTCCACTATTGGTTATTTACCAGAGAAGTGTCTCGGTCATGTCTACATAGTTCTTGACCCTGTAGGGTCCCCACGCTTAATGTTCGATGACAATTTGTATTATGAGTTATGTGTTTTGATGACCGAAGTTTGTTCGGAGTCCCGGATGATATCACACACATGACGAGGAGTCACAACATGGTTGAGACATAAAGATTCATATATTGGAAGGCCACATTCGGACACCGGAACGGTTCGGGTCGTTTCGGAGTACCGGGGGTTACCGGAGCCCCCTCCGAGAAGTTATTGGGCCTCATGGGCCTTAGTAGAGAAGAGAGAGGGCCGGCTAGGAGGTGGCGCGCGTACCCCTTGCCCCAATCCGAATTGGATAAGGGGTGCGGTGCCCCCCTCCTTCCTTCTCTCCTCCTCGTCCTTCCCCCCTTCTCCAACCTGGAATAGGAAAGGGGGGTGAATCCTACTAGGTTTGGGGTCCTAGTTGGACTCCCCCCATGGCGCGCCTTCCCTCTTGGTCGGCCTCCTCCTCCCCCTCCTTTATATACGTGGCCAAGGGGCACCCCATAGACACACAAGTTGATCTTTTAGCCATGTTCGATGCCCCCTCCACAGTTACACACCTCAGTCATATCGTCGTAATGCTTAGGAGAAGCCCTATGCCAGTAACTTCATCATCACCGTAACCACGCCGTCGTGCTGACGAAACTCTCCCTCGGCCTCAACTGGATCAAGAGTACGAGGGACGTCATCGAGCTGAACGTGTGCTGAACACGGAGGTGCCATAGGTTCGGTACTTGGATCTGTTGGATCGCGAAGACGTTCAACTACATCAACAACGTTCACTAACGCTTCCGCTTTCAGTCTACGAGGGTACGTGGACAATGTCGGTGTCAAAACCGGCGGATCTAGGGTAGGGGGTCCCGATCTGTGCGTCTAGGCTGATGGTAACAGGAAGCAAGGGACACAATGCTTACCCAGGTTCGGGCGCTCTCGATGGAGGTAAAACCCTACTTCCTGCTTGATTAATATTGAAGATATGGGTAGTACAAGAGTAGATCTACCACGAGATCGTAGAGGCTAAACCCTAAGAGCTAGCCTATGATGGTATGATTGTAATTGTGATCGGCCTTCTAATGACCAACCTCTACGGTTTATATAGACATCAGAGAGGGCTAGGGTTTACATGGAGTCGGTTACAAGGAAGGAAACACAATATCCGGATCGCCAAGCTTGCCTTCCACGCCAAGGAGAGTCCCATCCGGACACGGGACGAAGTCTTGAGTCTTGTATCTTGATGCTTCAATAGTCCGGACGATGTATATAGTCTGGCTGTCCGGATACCCCCTAATCCAGGACTCCCTCAGTAGCCCCTAAACCAAGCTTCAATGACGATTAGTCCGGCGCGTAGTCTTGTCTTCAGCATTGCAGGGCGAGTTCCTTCTCCGAATACTCCAAAGTAATTATCGAACAGTTAGATCGTGTCTGGATCCACGAGGGGATTCTTACACACCATTGTAGGGAACATAGCATAAATCTGATCCGCTGGCAATCTTCATACGTCGTGCCTTTGCATCGTGGCCCAGTTCAACACTAACCGGTGCTTCTCGCCCCATCTCGACTCACGCTGCGAGGCGGTTTTATTGGCACGCCCTGTCGAGGCAGAGATCGTGTTCCTCTTATTACGGGATCTTCCATTAATGCGGGCATGCATTGCCCCATGACGACCGTTGGTATGACTCCGTGTGCCGTCAGGTAAACCTCAAGCGATCACCCTAAGGACTCTTGATATTCACCCCCTTTATAAAAGGGGCCGAGGCCTATGCCTCTTTTCCACCAACCTCGCGCCTTCTCGCACCTCGAGTTCTAACACTCGAGACCTAAGCTCCAACACCCCAGATCCTTCAATATGTCCGGATCCAACCCTCAAGGCCGGTGGGTGGCCTACTCGATTAAAAAGGAGGATATTGCGAAGCTTAGGGATGTCGGATATCTGACCGCCGACATCCAGCACAGGCTTCCTGCTCCAGGGCAGGTCATCCCTACACCGGAGCCCAATGAGTGCGTCGTGTTCGTTCCTCACTTCCTCCACGATTTGGGCCTCACCCTCGATCCTTTTCTGAGGTGTCTCATGTTCTATTATGGGTTGGATTTTCATGATCTAGCTCCGGACGCCATCCTCCATATTTCATCGTTCATTATAGTGTGCGAGGCTTTCCTCCATGTCACCCCACACTTTGGCTTATGGCTCAATACCTTCAATGTGAAGCCGAAGATGATCGAGGGGCAACATGCGGAGTGCGGAGGTGCCGTAATAAGTAGGAACGCCGATGCCCCATGGCCAGAGGGTTCTTTCCCAGAAGTATCTGATGTATGGCAACAGAGGTGGTTTTATGTCACGGCTCCCAGAGGCACAAAGTGGGTGGCCGCCCCTGAGTTCCGCTCGGGCCCTCCGTCACAACTAGCGTCTTGGACCGACATAGGACAGAATTAGGGGCCTGCTGGCGATGTACCAGTACTGCAGAGCCGCATCCAGGAGCTTCTTGAGAGGGACATTAACCTTGTCAGCATAATGCAAGTGATGTTAATCCGTCGGATGTTGTCGTGCCAACGCCAGCCTCTCCGGATGTGGGAGTTCAATCCAGAGAGTCCGCGGACTGTTAAGCACTTCTTCGGCCTGAAGCTCGAAGGGATGTGCAAATTATTCTTCGGACCAAAAGTAGAGTGTCCCGACACCACCGAGGATGCGAGCCCAAGCTGCAACCACCTAGATACCCAAGTAAGTAAACTTGATATCGGACAACTTGTTTTGTATTTGTCATAATTGTTTATTCTGAAAAGCATCCGTGGCCAGGAATGGCTTAGCAAGGCGGAGAGAATCAGGTGTCCGGCGCCACTTCCCGAAGGCTCGCCTGGTCCCAACATGGCCAAGATGCTTGACCGGGTACTCAGCAGAATGCCCTCAGGGAAAGACAAGGTGAAGAACGAAGAAACCGAACTTCACACGCTACGCATCCGAACCGGGGGAATTGTCACCTCCCCTAAGGAGGATAGTCGGGAAGGGGAGGCCAAGGCCTCCTCCCTGCGCGGGCAGAGGAGGGCTGCCTCCGAAGACTTGGAGACGGAGATGCCCAAACATGGGAAAAAGGTATCCCCAGGGGGCCCTGCCCCGACGGGCACCCTCACCGCGCCATGCCTGCCAACGGGACAGCCCTCCACCGAGCTGTAAGCAAATCGTTAATTCGATGGTACTGTGTTTCTCCTAGATCAATAACCAGGATTCGTCTTTTGCAGTCCGGCTAGCAGCTCTTCTCAGCAGAATTCGTCTTCGGGGGATCTTCCTCCGGAGATGATGGAGAGCGAGACCCCAACTCCATCTCTGCCTCATGAAGCGGGCGACACCGAGGTTTCGTCACGGAGGAGTCCAGATCTGCCGAAGCCGGAAGCTGATGCGTCAGCCGCCCTGAGCCCGGAGCATTTGGCTCCCGCTAGGGGCGATGGGAAGGGTCCGACATAGTTCATTATCCGGCCAGACGTACTGACGGGCCTACTGGAGCGAGCTACGCTCTCGGAGGAGCACCGCTCATTAATGAGCATGGTGTTCAAGAAGATTTCATCCGCGACAAGCGGTTTGAATGAAGCATTTACAAGCCTGCTCAGAGGCTTTGAGGTATGTTAGTGAAGAATACACTGTTTTATGGCTATGAGGCACGCGCTAGGTGTGCTCCATATAGATAGTAGCCCCTGTGACTCTGGTTGCCCGCCCTAGGTGGCAAACGGGGGATCATAAATCAATGATTGCTTTGTAAATACGTGCAGGTAGCTGTGGGTCCGGCCGCCGACCAGTCCGTTGCGGTTGCCGAACTAACGAGGCAGATTGGATCGATTGATGCCGATATCACGCTGGTGAACGAGCGGCTGGACGAAGTACAAGGTGTGTGCTCCGCCTTCCTGTGTATAGGAAAATATGAAGGCGGCATGATATTAATGTAATATGTTTGGACTGCAGATGGTGCTGCCGCCGTGGAGGCCCTGAGGGCGGAACTTGCCCAGGTCAAGGAACAAGCTCGGGTTAGCAATGCGGCTGCCCTAAAGGCGGCCGAGGAATTGCGAGCCGAACAGGAGGCTCATCGCCGAAGTGAGGAAAAGATAGCCAAAATGGCTGTGGAGTTAAAAAATGCCGCTGACCGGTCTGAGCTCATTAAAAAGAAGCATAAGGATAGTTCGGCCGACCTGAACAAGGCACTTAATGCCACCAAGGAAATACAGACCGAGCTCAGGGGTGCGTAGGAGGAGCTTCAACAGGCCGGTAAAATCACGGCTGGGGGCTCCTACTTGCTGCGGACGAAGTTTTTCGATCCGAAGTACGCTCCCCTGGATGGACGCTGGAGTCCTATAGACGTGTATGCGGATTTGGCATAGAGTACAGCTGATGCTGCCAAGTTATTCGAGGATCAGGGTGATAAGGAAGTGGAGAAGCTTTTCTGGTCGCAATTCAATGCTCCCACTCACCCGCTGCCGTTAAGTGACAAGATGGCTGCTGTAGCGGAGCTTCACAAGCTGTCCGGGCTTGCAATGCGGTCTGTAATAGACCATCTTTGGCCAAAGGGGCCTAAGCCAGACAGTTACTTTGGCTTGGTGCGACAGTTCCTTGGGGCCGTGCCCCAGATTGATGCCATGAGAAGGTCGGCGTGCATAGAAGGTGCACGGATGGCCCTTGCCCGTGTTAAAGCCTATTGGACGGATATGGATGCCACCATTATAGCGACCCAGGATCCGGCGGGGGGCCAATATCAGGCCGAGCACTACTTGGCGCAGGTCACAGGAAGTGCCCGGCTAATAGAGGCGTAGTGCTCGAAGAATGTCTTGTTCGAGTGATGAATCGAATCATTGTAAAAACAATGTTTATTTTGATTATGAGGCTATATTTATACTTTTTGCCTGAAAGTATTATTTTGTCTCCTGTGCGTCCATTATATATATATATATATACATGTAATCCGAAAGTTAGCAGTCGTTGGCTTCAGCCCCCACACATATAATGCGGGGGTGTTCGAGAAAAATATGCATAATCACACTTGATCCAACGTCTTGGTCCATTAAGGAGGTGATCACATGTCGAACTAGGCAACCGGACTATATAGCTATAACGCTTTCGCTTAGCCATGGGAGTCTAATGTTGGGGCTACTATGTAGCCCCTGGTACCTTCGCTTGCATCCGAATATGGGCGCGCGTGTACATTATCGGGAAATGGTCCTTTGTTAATGCGGAGGGATCCTAGAGATTCCGATAAGTCTTCGAGTGGTTGAACAGTCTCTCGCTGTATCATGACAGTCAGTTTTCGGCTTTCTCTACTGAGGTGCTCGTCCGGGATAACCAGGGCACAATCGCAGTAGTTCTCCTTTGGCCACCTTAGCCGATAATGACGGAACTTAAGGCGGCAAACCCAGGAGCCGGGCAAACCCAACATTTGACCAAAGACATGATTCGGAGATGATGCATATAAGGCCAAACTCGTGACGCCGAACACCCCCGAAGGTATTCGGACATTATAACAGAAGATGGGCTCAAGAATGCCCATTCATTATAAAACTTGTGTTTCCAGATACGTGCGATAATCTGTCGTGCGAGATGCCAATAACGGCAGTATCCTTTGTGGGTATGGAACCCATGGGATGGTTAAACAACAAGAGGCAATAAAAAAGGTTTACACAGGGGCTTAATCTAAAAAGAAACTTGTTGAACGGGGCCCTGCTGCACGTCTGCGCCTTTGTCTCCATTGTGCAGTATCTTGGAAGGGTATCGTGCGAACATTGTCTGTGGAAAAAACAAAACTCGTAGGAGAGTACAATGTAAGTATGCGATGGATAGTGAAAGTGTAAGATGTTGGCCTGCCAAGAAGGTTGAGCCAAGTGTGGGGCTGTATTAAATTTTTATAGTCCCTAGTGTCTGCTATGGGATTACATATACGGTGCCCTGGTTCAATTTTGTCCGGGCTACCGGACTCGTCTAACCGTGTCTGTGGTCTTAATGACCAGTCATGTTTTCTGATATTGGTGGCCGCTTATAGTCCGTCCACCAGGGCCGTCACGTGTTCCTCTACGCGTGAAGAGCGCTCTGTGATTCCGTTAACGGTGATGATGCCACGTGGACCAGGCATCTTGAGTATAAGGTAGCCATAGTGCGGTAATGCGTTGTATCGGGCGAAGGCCGTTCTTCCAAGCAATGCATGATAGCCGCTTTGGAAGGGTGCGATGTTGAAGAGTAGTTCTTCGCTTCTGGAATTGCCTGGGGAGCCAAATGTTACCTCCAGTACGATGGAGCCCCTGCCGTAGGCTTCAACGCTTGGTATCACCCCTTCAAAGGCGGTGTTGCTTTGGCTAATTCTGGATGGGTTTATCCCCATCCCGCGGACAATGTCCTCGTATTAAACTGAGACTGCTGCCGCCGTCCATGAGGACACGGGTGAGACGGTATCCGTCGATTATTGGGTCAAGCACCAAGGCCTTTGATCCTCCGCAGCGAATACTAGTTAGGCTGTCCAAGTAATCGAAAGTGATCGGATAAGACATCCAGTAGTTAGATGTGGGTGTGATGGACTCTATATCGCGCGTGTCTCTATGCGCACGTTTGTGCCTTCTCATGGATGTGCGAGTCGCATGGATCATGTTCACTGTTTTAACCTGTGGTGGGAATTTTTTTTGTCCCCCAGTGTTTGGCTGGCGAGGTTCATCCTCGTCTTCACTTGGTGTTTCCCTTCCCTTGTGTTCGGAATTTAATTTGCCGGCCTGCTTGAAGACCCAACACTCTATGTGCGTGTAGTTCACAGGTTTGTTAGGGGTGCCATGAATTTGGCACAGTCTGTCTAGGACTCTATTCAGACTGGATGGTCCCTCTTTACTGCCATTAAATGGCTTCTTTTGCTGATCAGGTCGAGAGACCCTGAATCCGGCATTAACCGTTGTGTTATCCGGCCTCTCTTCCTTGTTTTGGCGTTTTTTTATTATGTCGTGGCTTCCCGTTGCCATCCCTTATTTCGGATGTGCTGGGGTCGCTGGTGCGTTTACGGGCTAGCCAGCTATCTTCACCCGCACAAAAGCGGGTCATAAGGCTTGTTAGGGCTACCATTGTCCTTGGCTTTTCTTGGCCGAGGTGTCTGGCAAGCCACTCGTCGCGGATGCTGTGTTTGAATGCCGCTAAGGCTTCGTCATCCGGACAATCGACAATTTGATTCTTCTTAGTGAGGAATCTGTTCCAAAGCTTGCGGGCGGACTCTCCGGGCTGTTGGATGATGTGACTTAAATCGTCAGCATCCGGAGGCCGGACATAAGTCCCTTGAAAATTGGCCCTGAAAGCGTCTTCGAGTTCCTCCCAACTCCCAATTGAATTTTTGGGGAGGCTTTTCAACTAGGTCGAGCTGGTCCCTTAGTTTGAGGGGAAAGTATTTGATGGCGTGGAGGTCATCCCCACGAGCCATATGTATATGCAGGATAAAGTCCTTGATCCAGACCCCTGGGTATGTCGTTCCGTCGTATGCCTCTATGTTCATAGATTTAAAGCCCTGTGGTAATTCATGGTCCAGTACTTCTTCGGTAAAGCACAGGGGGTGAGCATCCCCTCTGTATCTGGACGCGCTGGGGCATGCCGTCGGCTGTTGTTGTGTCCGGTCTTTATTCCGAACTGGTATTTGATTAGCACAATCGTTTTGGTGACCACAGTCCCTTGCCGGGGTGTGTCCTTTAGGTCCGTAGATGGACCTAGGTGCGCAAGCTTACTTATCCAGGTGCTCAGGTAGATCGTGCGCGGCGTCGGTAGCCGCTTTGTTGCGGTTATGAGGTGGTATGTCTGGCCTCCTGGTCGTATTATTCTTTGGTGGAACGGCCTCGTCATCAAATTCTGGCAGTAGCTTGCGTTTTGGATAGCTCTTTGTATGGCGATCGTCGCCATATCTTTCTTTAGTGTCTAGCACTTTGTTCCATCTGCGATTGAGTGTTTCCTGTGCGGCTTTAAGCCGTTGCTTCTGCTTCTTTAGACTTCTCGCTGTGGCCGTAAGCTTTCTGTGGAGGTTATCTCGTTCCACGCGTTCTTCCGGAATGATGAATGCATCATCGTCCGGACTGTGTTCTTGTCCTGGGGCGGTTTGATGAATTCGTCCCTCTGGATCATTGTGATCGGGCATCTGCTCCGAACTTGGTTCGGCGTGACCTGGCTCGTCCTGCTCCATCGCTGGGTCCTCATGGTCGTTATTGCCTTTGGGGTTGACCGGAGCATCGATCCTTCTGGCGCTCCTGCTGTTATTTTTACTGTTGCTGGACTTGGAACGGCGTCTGCGCCATCGCTTTGGCTTTTGCCCGGGGGTTTTATCTTCCGGATTGTCGCCGTCCTCCTCCTTGGGCATATCCACCATGTATATGTCGTGTGACGAGGCGGAAGTCCGGCACCCCATAGATTCTAAATCTTCTCCTGCATCGTCGTCCATACCATCGATGCCTTCAGAGTCGAAGCCAAGCACGTTGGTTAAATCATCAACCGTGGCTATGAAGTGGGTGGTGGGTGGGTAACGAATTTCCTCGTCGCCTGCTTCCCACTCAAGCTGGACATAGTTCGGCCCTGAATTTTCTGTCAAAGAGAGAGTTTTTAATGAGTTCAGTATGTCATCAAAGGGCGAGTGCTGGAAGATATCTGCAACGGTGAACTCCATTACCGGAGCCCAACCTGGCTCGACAGGCTCGGGAGTGCATGGACAGGAACCAACATCCGAATGTGAATCCGGACCAGGCTCGACTGGCTCGGGAGTGCGTGGACAGGAACCAACATCCGGATGTGAATCCTGGGGTCCGGAGTCACGGGCCACCGCAGAGGTGAGACCCATGTTCGGTTCCACTGCCGATGAGTGTGCAGCCTGCGGGGCGGGGTCCAGGGTCCAGCCTCCGTCCTTTGGCGGCGCAGCCTGTTCCGGATTTAGGTCCGAGGCTACTGCGGGGGTGATATCCCGAGCTTTGTCCGACAGCAGGTCTAGGCCGTGCTCGTCGTGACTGTCCGGCGCTCCTGGCATGGCCCCGGATCTGTCGGGGATCAAGTCTCTGCGAATGTCCGCCGTGTAGTTCAGGTTTCCGAACCCGATCTTGTTGGATTTCGGGTTCCGGTAGACCCTCTAGGTTCGAACTCTGGGGTGCACGCGGAGATCACACCTCCTGCCTACCCATGTCTCGTCGCCTCTCAAGGATCTAGGGCTACACGAAGAACAACACAAGGGACACGAGATTTATACTGGTTCAGGCCACCATTGTGGTGTAATACCCTACTCCAGTTTGTGGTGAGTGGATTGCCTCTGGGGCTGATGACGGGCAGTACAAGGAAGAACAACCTCACGAGGGTCTGTTCTTGGCTGGTGCGATGAACTACTAGGGGAGTTCAGTAGCCTCTCTCTCTCTCCAGATATCTACATGCCTCTACCCCGTGGGTGGCTAGTCCTATTTATAGGCGGAGGCCCTGGGCCTCTCCCCAAATATTGAGCGGGAAGGGCGCCAACAATTGACCATTTTGAAGGGGAACATCTAGTACACTTATCCTGACTAAAGTTGGTCCTCGCCTG
Source organism: Triticum aestivum (assembly GCF_018294505.1). Lineage (NCBI taxonomy): Eukaryota > Viridiplantae > Streptophyta > Magnoliopsida > Poales > Poaceae > Triticum > Triticum aestivum. The sequence continues at coordinate 128,307,919 of NC_057795.1, read as the reverse complement.
CCAAAGACCATGACGATGACGCCGGCTTGGGCTCCACGATGACCTCCATCCTGCCGTCCTGCTGGTCTTGGTCTTGTTGCACCGAAATGGTTGCCTTTGCTTGATACTCTGGCCTGCGCTTGCCCCCTTTGCACCCAAGAGGAAACATGGACTCTGCGCAGGCCGGCGCTCGCCTGGCGCCCACCTGGCCTCGGTCATCATGGCTTGCATCATCGACACCTTGTGAGGTACCCTGCCTTGATCTCTCTGCCTCCTCGCGAGCCAGCCTGACGAGGCTGTGCCTAAGGAAGCCTCCTGTCGTCCGCCCCGCGAGGCTCAGCCCCTCGCGAGGGTCTGGGCATATGTTGATGAAGATGGGCCATACAAGGCCACTCCCTGAGCCACGCCGCAGGCCGCAGGCAGGAAAGTCTGGGTAGCCCCGTTACCAAAACGTCGACAGTAGCCCCGGGGCCCAAGGAGCGCCTGGACTTGGCTTAGCGGAGAAGCGAAGGGGCAAGCGTGGCGGTTGATTGGACATGGGCGTCTTGGCTCCCCTACGACGCCTCGGCAACTACACGAATTGACAAGTCCCTGCATGCAAAACGGGTCATGATTACCTGTAATCATGGAGGCCGGCGGTTGGCCTCCCCCGGCTATATGTACGGAACAACGTGAGCCCTTCCAGTTCACCCCTTCTTGCTACTACCCTTCTCCTTCTTGGTCGCTCGCCATCCCCATGGCCCCGCCGAAGAGGTTCTCGGCCGCGGAGAAAGGAAAGGCCCGCCAGGAAGGGTCCGGCTCTCCTCCGGCCAAGCGTGGCCGGGGCCGCCCTCGCAAGCACCCTATGGCCCCCGCTGCGGCCTCCCGTGGCCGTGGGAACAACCCTCTGCGCAGCGGTGGGCGTTTGGTTGCCAACGAGAGGTACGTTGGGGTTGTGCGACCCCCAAGGCCGCGCTTTCGCTCGGCGGAGGTGGTACCGGAGTTCGTCGTGTGGTCGGCGGACCCGACCGACACCTGGCTTCAGCTCCCCTGCTTCTTCATAGGTGAATTTCCGGCTGGTGCCCCGGGCGTCCTTTGAATTCAGGCAGATGGTTGCTGCAGTAGGGCCTCTTGGTCTACTCTGGAGGTCTCCACCGCCGGGGAGGCGGCCTTGACCCGCGGCTAGCAAACATTTGCCCGCGTGCGCGGCCTGAGCCGACGATGCACTCTATACTTCAAGTTCGACGGCGACGCCATCCTCTACGTGAGGGTGTTCGGGGAAGACGGCCGCCGTGCCGGATGCTGCCCCGAAGATGATGACCGCAGCCACGCGCCCAGCCCCGGCGTTGGCCGGGGTGAAGGTGGCGGAGGGCGCGCGGGAAGCGGTGCCCGAGGCCCACCAAGCTCTGGTGGCTCCCCCTCGGACGGCAGATCCTACAGTGGCGGTCGCGACCAGCCACCTCGTCATCGCGCTCGCCTGGGAGAGGGCAGCGGGTCGGCCCGACGCAGCACTTCGATGAAGCCGGAGGCGGAATCCAGCTGAGGTCCAGAGGCAGTACGAGCCTTCGCCGAGGGTTGGTGCCGGGCAAGTTGTGCCCCTTTTTCTTTCCTTTCTCTCCTGCGCGAGGAGAATGTAATCTGGTGCCCCACGGGGTCTGTTGAACTGTCATTGTTTAATTGGTGCTCTGTTTCTACTGTTTCTGCGCTATGTTTTTGCTCTGCGTGTCTATGCATAGAAATCACTTATCTTGGGGGGAGGGGAAGCTCGCCGCAGTCCTCGCCTCCCGAGGCTAAGGCCTCGTCCTGCGCCTTATGTCCTGCAGGGTTTAGTCAGTAGGGGTATTCTCCAGCCTTGGTAGCGAGGGCAACCAATGTAACGCCCCGGATTCGATGCGCCAGGTGTCTGTCAGTTATTCGTTGTCATTGCCATGTCATTTGCTTGCGTGTTGCATTTTATCATGTCATCATGTGCATTTCATTTTGCATACGTGTTCGTCTCATGCATTCGAGCCTTTTCCCCGTTGTCCATTTCGCGATCCGGCGCTCCTATGTCCTCTGGTGTCCCCCTCTTCTCTCTTTTCGTGAGCGGGTGTTAAACGTTCTCGGAATGGACCGAGGCTTGCCAAGTGGCCTTGGTATAGCACCGGTAGACCGCCTGTCAAGTTTTGTGCCATTTGGAGGTTGTTTGGTACTCCAACGGTTAACCGGGTAACCGTAAAGGCCTCTTTTGTGTGCAGCCCAACACCCCTTCCGAACTGGCCCAAAACCCTCTAAGTCTCCTCCATGCTCTCGGTCGTTCGATCACGATCGTGTGGGCGAAAACCGCCCTCATTTGGACTCTCCTAGCTCCCTCTCCCTATAAAAACGTCTTCCCCTCTCCATTTTCGGATGATTTTCTCCCTGAAACCCTAAAATCGCCCTCCGCCGCCACCGGACGCGTCCGCGACGGCCGGACATGTCCGCCGCCGCCGCGCCCAGCCAACCCCGCTCCGCCACGTGGCATCTCTGCCGCCTCCCGCCGCCGCGGCCCGGCAAGCCCGGATCGGGCCCGCCTGACCCGTCCGCCGCCGCGCGCCTCCTGCGCGGAGGGCCCGTGCCCTGCGCCGCCGTTCGGCCGCGCCTCCTCATCCGCGGCTGCCCCCGCAGGCCCCGCGCGCCGCCCGCCTCTCCTCTGCCTGACCCGCGCCGGAGGCCTCAGCTTCGCGCCGCCCGAGCCGCCTCCCACCGGCGCCGCCCATTGCCGGCGCCCCGCTCCGCCAACCCGCGCCGGTGACCCGTCCTAGCCTCCTCCACCTCCCCTCGTCGAGATCCAGCCCGAATCCATCATCTCCGGCCCTCCCCGGCGTCATCTCCGTCATCTCCGGCGAGCAACTCCGGCCCTGCATCGAAGTCCGTGCAAAACGAGGTTGACCCCCGAAAATCCTAGTCCCAGATTTCTGACATTTTCATGCCATGTTCGTCATGCCGTATCTCTGCATCCGTAGTTCCGTTTCGCGCGTGTAATATGGAAAAAAATTCGTATCCACGAGTACATCATTTCATTCCATTTCATCATATTCATTTGAGGTCTTCTAGATGCCTGAATCATCGTTGTAAGAGTGCTTCATAATGTTTTCTGTTGTCTGTTAACAGAACGAGCTCATTTGTCATTTTTGCCATGGTTGATGTGTGCATCCTATGAGGTTGATGCCTACATGTGTTTTTATCTATGCTATGTCTTCTTTACAGAGGTGCTTACCATGTATTTTTGTGATCAATGTGGTGACTAGCACAATCATGCAAACTAGGCTTCGTGATATTGCCGATTTTAGTCCCTGTTCTGCTGTTATTTTGATGCCATGTAAACTTGATGCTACAGAGAGATCCATGCATATTTTGAAATACTTCATTAAGGGTGTTTTGAACATGTGGTTATTGTCTATCCATTCATGCCCTTTGTTGCAATTATGGAGTAGTCTAGCATGTCATTTGAGTGCTCTAATTTTTCTTTAAAATGTTTTCTGGCAGATTGTTTACATGTTATTCAATTTGGCCAAGCTTGTTGTAGTTGATCCTTGCAGGCTATGGACTTGTTCTTGACTTGGTTTGTTCCACAAACATGTCTTCTTGATGATGTTATGCTTATCTTGTCATGCAATGACTTGTGGTGAGTGAATCGAGCTTGTTAAGTAGTGTACATAATATTGCTGTTTTGCTAGGCTGAATCTGTTATTTCTTGATGCGATGTAAACCTGCTCCTACTAATCATTCTATAAATATGTCTTGAACTACATGTCATGCTATATCCATTCATGCCACTGGTTGCATTTATAGGTTGCTGTAGATTGTTCATATCTTGCTCCAAAGTTGCTTCATAATGTTGCTGTCAGCCTGTTAACATTAAGTTCACTTGTTCCCATGTGTTTTGCTAGTATTCCATGCACCCTATGATCTTGCTCTTGCCATGCTTAGCTTCAAAAATATGCCTTCTTACTGTTGGGTGCCTTGTCATGCCATGTATTGCTCTGTAGTGAGTTGCACAAGCTCATTAACATGCCTTCATAATTCTGTTTCTGCCATGTATGAATCTGTATTATAACTTGCTATGTTTACGTGGGTGCCATCATATTTCCTGATCCTTTTTGGCTTATGGTCAGTAAGGGACTTTTGATCTATGCTTTGAGTAGATTCATGCCATGCCTTTGTTTGCCATTATAAGTTCCTGTAACATATTGTTTGATAGCTCTAAACATTGCAACCTGATGTTATTTTCTGCAAAGTCTGAATTGTTATAACTTGCAATCTTACCATGTGTGTTTGAGCATGTTCTAGTGATTTCTGGAGATAGCTCAGTGTTCATGTTTTGTTATGCTTTACCTGTACATCATGCCCATGCCTTTTTGTTTTCATGTTGAGGTCCTGTAGCATGTTGTTTTGGTGCTTGCAATATGCCTAGTTGCTGTTTTGGACAGATTGTTGTTATGACTTGTATAGTGTGTGGGTGTTTGAACCGTTGCTCCATTTTGAGTGTGCTCTATATGAAACTTGCTTAGAATTACATGTAGCTTCATATTATCATGTAGCATCCTTGTTTTGAGGTGTTTGCTTGATGTTTGCAAGCATTTTGCATCAATGCCATGTTTAACTTGTTTGGCTCATATCTTCTAGGCCGTAGCTCCGAACTAAATGAACTTTATATGTAACTTGACTAGAATTTCGTGTAGATCATCCTTGTGCATCTTAACTTGATATTTAACTACTTGAACATAAGGTTTATTCAGATCTGGACCAATTTCGAAATATGCATATGAGGACTTATCGGAATCGTTATATGTTGTTCCCGGCCTCATTTAAACTTGCCTTGATGTGTTACTCTTGTTTGCATCATCTCTTTCCATGAGTAGCTTCATGTAGCCTTGTCATGCATCATGCTTGTTGTGCATCATGCCTTGTTCATGTGTGGTGTGTTTACCATGTTGTGTGCTTCTTCTCGATAGTTCCTGTTTCGTTGCGATCGTGAGGATTCGTTCGTCTACGCTTGGTTCGTCTTCGTGGCTTCATCTTCTTCATGGACTCATTCTTCTTCCTTGCGGGATTTCAGGCAAGATGACCGCTACCCTGGATCTCACTACTATCATTGCTATGCTAGTTGCTTCGTTCTATCGCTATGCTGCGTTACCTATCTTTTGCTCATCAAGCCATCCCAAATTGCCATGAACCTCTAACCTTTGACACCTTTCCTATGCAAACCGTTGTTTGGCTATGTTACCCCTTTGCTCAGCCCTCTTATAGCGTTGTTAGTTGCAGGTGAAATTGAAGATTTCTCCATGGTGGACAGGATTTTGGTTGGGATATCACAATATCTCTTATATTATTAATGCATCTATATATTTGGTAAAGGGTGGAAGGCTCGGCCTTTTGCCTGGTGTTTTGTTCCACTCTTGTTGCCCTAGTTTCCGTCATACCAGTCTTATGTTCCCGGATTTTGCGTTCCTTACGCGGTCGGGTGATTTATGGGACCCCCTTGATAGTTCACTTTGAATAAAACTCCTCCAGCAAGGCCCAACTTTGGTTTTACCATTTGCCTCACCACCACCTACTTTACCCTGGGGAGTCGCTCTCTCGAGGGTCATCTTTATTTTAGCCCCCCCGGGCCAGTGCTTGTCTAAGTGTTGGTCCGAACCGAGCAACCTGCGGGGCCACCTCGGGGCAACTCGAGGGCTGGTTTTACTCGTAGCTTGACTTATCCGGTTTTGCCCTGAGAACGAGATATGTGCAGCTCCTATCGGGATTGTCGGCGCATCGGGCGGCTTTGCTGGTCTTGTTTTACCATTGTCGAAATGTCTTGTAAACCGTGATTCCGAGTCTGATCGGGTCTTCCTGGGAGAAGGTCTATTCCTTCGTTGATTGCGAGAGCTTGTCATGGGCTAAGTTGGGACACCCCTGCAGGGTATAATCGTTCGAAAGCCGTGCCTGCGGTTATAGGCAGATGGGAATTTGTTAATGTCCGGTTGTAGATAACTTGACACCAGATCCAATTTAAAACGCATCAACCGTGTGTGTAGCCGTGATGGTCTCTTTTCGGCGGAGTCCGGGAAGTGAACACGGTTTATGGGTTATGTTTGACGTAAGTAGGAGTTCAGGATCACTTCTTGATCATTACTAGTCGACGACGATTCCTTTTGCTCTCTTCTCGCTCTTGTTTGCGTATGTTAGCCACCATATATGCTTAGTCACTGCTGCAGCCTCACCACTTTACCCCTTCCTTTCCTATTAAGCTTTGCTAGTCTTGATACCCATGGTAATGGGATTGCTGAGTCCTCGTGGCTCACAGATTACTACAACAACAGTTGCAGGTACAGGTTTTTTGTGATGATCTTGACGCGAGAGCGATGCTTGCTTGCGTTGAGTTCTTCTTCTGCTTCTTCGATCAGGGGATAGGTTCCAGGTCGGCAGCCTGGGCTAGCAGGGTGGATGCCATTTGAGTTTCTGTTTGTGATTCATCCGTAGTCGGATGATGCTCTTATGTATTGTGATGTTGTATTCATGTGGCATTGTATGCCTTATGTATGTATCCCCATCTATTATGCAATGTTGATGTAATGATATCCACCTTGCAAAAGTGTTTCAATATGCGGGTCTATCCTTGGTGGGACCTTCGAGTTCCTTTTGGATAGGGTCGCATATTGGGCGTGAAAAGTTGGTATCAGAGCCTCGACCGACCCTAGGAGCCCCCTTGATTGATCGTGTAGTTTGGCTGTTGTTGAGTCTAGAAGAAAACTGTTTTTAGAGTCTAGTTATATCGGAGAGTAGGAATTCTTTTTACTCCTCAGTCCCTTCGTCGCTCTAGTAAGGAATCGTGACATAGGTGTTTTGAATTATTCCTCTTCCCCTTCAAATATTCTTTAGGATCACGCAGTTGGTTTTCCGATCGTTGTTCCTCAGCTCTTTTTATCCGGTGCATTTCTCGTCAAGTTGACTCGAGTCTCTTCATCTTTGAGTTCAATCCTCAGTTGTTTTCTTTCCTACCCGCCCACCCTTTTCTTCTCAGAAGCCGGACTCCGTAATCGAGTATCCATCCTACTCGTGTGAAGTTTTTGCTCTCTCTCCTCAATGATTTCAACCGGTGTTTTTCTCTTCAAGATATTCGTCGTTTCCCCTTCTAAGTTGCCTTTGTTTTCCCGCCCTCCCACACTCTTCTTCCCAAAGCTTGAGTCTGTTTCGAGCATCAATTTCATTCGTGTGGAGCCTCTTCAGTCTTTCATCATTTGTTTCAACCGGTGAATTCTCGTCTCGGTGGACATTCTTCATCTCCGGTGGACTGAATTCAAGTTTTTTTTGGTGTTGATCGTATTCTTTTCCTTGGATCAAGTGTTCTCCTTGCTCGTTCGCCTCTCGCCATTCAATCATTCCGGAGTTTGGAAGACATCTCAGGAGATTCGTCTGTGTTCGAATTAATTCGAGGTTTTCACCTCATTCAAATATTTCAATTGTTCCGGTGTTTCATCTATCTGTTCATCATCCCTTTTCCAATGGTGTTTTCTATTAGTGGGCCCTAACCCACAGGTCTTTTTCCAGGATCTTACCTGACTCTTCTAATTTCCCCGGAGTTATTCTCAATTCTTTCCAAGTGTGACGTAAGAATGGATCCCATCAGTCAGATGCCTTTCCAAGATCGATTTCAAATCATTTCATTGTTGGCTCAACCTCTTCGCTTTCCTTTCTCCCAGAGTATCTCAGTAATTTTGGTGGTGTTTCTCCTCGTCATTTGAAGATTGAAGAAGAGTTTTTCCTCTAAATCTTGCCCGTTCTCTTGAAGTTTCGTGGTTCTAGCTTCATGCTATCGTGTCGATTATTCCATTTGTCAGATATTCTTTTCTTATCCATACAGAGTTTGTCAGAAGTTCTTTTCCCGTTTCTTTTCACCGGAGGCCATCGTTCCAGAAGAATTCTTAGTCCTCTCATTCCAGCTACCGTTATCCAATTATCCCGGTGCTTCGTTCAAGTGTTCTTTAATCAGCTCATGATCTCTTTGTTCTTTTGCATCTAAATCCCCTCTAGCATTTTGGTTCTTCTAATTCTTCCCGGTGATTCATTCTTTTTTCGACAGTCATTTTCAAATTCTTACGGTGGTTCGTTCAAGATTCTTTTCCTTGATCATCATTTTAATCCATTCGATCTTTCCAGTCCTTCCGGTGGTTCATGAAGACCTTCGCAAGTTTGTAATATGTCACTTCTCAATCCTTTTCAAGAAGGATAAGTAGTATGCAAAATCCATTATTGGTCATCAATTTAGTTTGATGAAGGATAAGCGTACAATAAATCTTATTCTTATTTCCTCGAGGTGATTCAATCCTTTTCTTTGGAGTTTGTTGTTAATGAATAAATTCTAGTTCCAAGTGGTTTCATCTTTTCTTCTCCCGTCTAGAAGAGTAAATAATTCTTCATTTTCTTTCGAAGTGGAGTTTTGCATTTCTTCGTTCTTCTCAGCTATTCAATCTTTTCCTCTTGTGGTCGGAGATCACCTCATAATCTTGAGATGTTATCTATAAGTCCATAACAAGCTTATTCTTTCATTGTTGGTTTTCTCAACAACTAAATTCAATCCTTCTAAATTCTTTTCATTCAATATTCTTTCAATTCTTCCGGAGGCATTATGTTGTTCATCTCGTCAAGTATCATTCAATCCTCTCTAGTTCGTGTTCTATTCCTTCCATGTTAAACCGGAGTGCTGCCTAAATCCTTTCAGTCTTATTTGTTTCTTATCTCGTTCTAACCGGAGTGCTTTCATAGTCTATCTGATTCCGTGAGCTTTCGATTCTCGTCCTTCTCGTCGTTCCTCTCTTCTTCTCGAGTGTTCTCGATTCTTTGCTTCATATCTCGAGTTCTTGCTTCACCTCATCCCTTTTTCCCTTCCGTCTCGGCCCTAAGATCTCGGGATGAGATCTCTTGTTAGTGGAGGAGTGTTGTAACGCCCCAGATTCGATGCGCCAGGTGTCTGTCAGTTATTCATCGTCATTGCCATGTCATTTGCTTGCGTGTTGCATTTTATCATGTCATTATGTGCATTTCATTTTGCATACGTGTTCGTCTCATGCATTCGAGCCTTTTCCCCGTTGTCCGTTTCGCGATCCGGCGCTCCTATGTCCTCCGGCGTCCCCCTCTTCTCTCTTTTCGTGAGCGGGTGTTAAACGTTCTCGGAATGGACCAAGGCTTGCCAAGTGGCCTTGGTATAGCACCGGTAGAGCGCCTATCAAGTTTCGTGCCATTTGGAGGTCGTTTGGTACTCCAACGGTTAACCGGGTAACCGTAAAGGCCTCTTTTGTGTGCAGTCCAACACCCCATCCAAAGTGGCCCAAACCCCATCTAAGTCTCCTCCATGCTCTCGGTCGTTCGATCACGATCGTGTGGGCGAAAACCGCTCCTCATTTGGACACTCCTAGCTCCCTCTACCTATAAAAACGTCTTCCCCTCTCCATTTTCGGATGATTTTCTCCCAGAAACCCTAAAATCGCCCTCCGCCGCCACGGGACGCGTTCGCAACGGCCGGACATGTCCGCCACCGCCGCGCCCAGCCAACCCCGCTCCGCCACGTGGCATCTCCGCCGCCTCCCGCCGCCGCGGCCCGGCGAGCCCGGATCGGGCCCGCCCGGCCCGTCCGTCGCCGCGCGCCTCCCGCGCGGAGGGCCCACGCCCTGCGCCGCCGTTCGGCCGCGCCTCCTTGCCCGCAGCTGTCCCCGCCTCCGGCCGCTGCTCGCCGGAGCGCCTCGCGCCGCCCCTTCCCAGCGCCGCCGAGGGGTGCTCGCAGACCGCCGCCGCGGTGTCCCCGCAGGCCCCGCGCGCCGCCCCGCCTCTCCTCTGCCCGACCCGTGCCGTAGGCCTCAGCTCCGCGCCGCCCGAGCCGCCTCCCGCCGGCGCCGCCCGAGCCGGCACCCCGCTCCGCCTTTCCGCGCCGGTGACCCGTCCTAGCCTCCTCCACCTCCCCTCGTCGAGATCCGGCCCGGATCCGTCATCTCCGGCCCTCCCCGGCGTCATCTCCGTCATCTCCGGCGAGCAACTCCGGCCCTGCATCGAAGTCCGTGCAAAACGAGGTTGACCCCCGAAAATCCCTAAGTCCCAGATTTTTGACATTTTCATGCCATGTTCGTCATGCCGTATCTCTGCATCCGTAGCTCCGTTTCGTGCGTGTAATATGTAATATTGTTCGTCTCGATGAGTACATCATTTCATTCCGTTGAATCATATTCATTTGAGGTCTTCTAGATGCCTGAATCATCGTTGTAAGAGTTCTTCATAATGTTTTCTACTGTCTGTTAACAGAACGAGCTCATTTGTCATTTTTGCCATGATTGATGTGTGCATCCTATGAGGTTGATGTCTACATGTGTTTTGATCTATGCTATGTCTTCTTTACAGAGGTGCTTACCATGTATTTTTGTGATCAATGTGGTGACTAGAACAAGCATGCAAACTAGGCTTCGTGATATTGCTGATTTTAGTCCCTGTTCTGCTGTTATTTTGATGCCATGTAAACTTGATGCTACAGAGAGATCCATGCATATTTTGAGATACTTCATTAAGGGTGTTTTGAACATGTGGTTATTGTCTATCCATTCATGCCCTTTGTTGCAATTATGGAGTAGTCTAGCATGTCATTTGAGTGCTCTAATTTTTCTTTAAAATGTTTTCTGGCAGATTGTTTACATGTTATTCAATTTGGCCAAGCTTGTTGTAGTTGATCCTTGCAGGCTATGGACTTGTTCTTGACTTGGTTTGTTCCACAAACATGTCTTCTTGATGATGTTATGATTATCTTGTCATGCAATGACTTGTGGTGAGTGAATCGAGCTTGTTAAGTAGTGTACATAATATTGCTGTTTTGCTAGGCTGAATCTGTTATTTCTTGATGCGATGTAAACCTGCTCCTACTAATCATTCTATAAATATGTCTTGAACTACATGCCATGCTATATCCATTCATGCCACTGGTTGCATTTATAGGTTGCTGTAGATTATTCATATCTTGCTCCAAAGTTGCTTCATAATGTTGCTGTCAGCCTGTTAACATTAAGTTCACTTGTTCCCATGTGTTTTGCTAGTATTCCATGCACCCTATGATCTTGCTCTTGCCATGCTTAGCTTCAAAAATATGCCTTCTTACTGTTGGGTGCCTTGTCATGCCATGTATTGCTCTGTAGTGAGTTGCACAAGCTCATTAACATGCCTTCATAATTCTGTTTCGGCCATGTATGAATCTGTATTATAACTTGCTATGTTTACGTGGGTGCCATCATATTTTCTGATCCTTTTTGGCTTATGGTCAGTAAGGGACTTTTGATATATGCTTTGAGTAGATTCATGCCATGCCTTTGTTTGCCATTATAAGTTCCTGTAACATATTGTTTGATAGCTCTAAACATTGCAACCTGATGTTATTTTCTGCGAAGTCTGAATTGTTATAACTTGCAATCTTACCATGTGTGTTTGAGCATGTTGTAGTGATTTCTGGAGATAGCTCAGTGTTCATGTTTTGTTATGCTTTACCTGTACATCATGCCCATGCCTTTTGTTTTCATGTTGCGGTCCTGTAGCATGTTGTTTTGGTGCTTGCAATATGCCTAGTTGCTGTTTTGGACAGATTGTTGTTATGACTTGTATAGTGTGTGGGTGTTTGAACCGTTGCTCCGTTTTGAGTATGCTCTATATGAAACTTGCTTATAATTGCATGTAGCTTCATATTATCATGTTGCATCCTTGTTTTGAGGTGTTTGCTTGATGTTTGTATGCATTTTGCATCAATGCCATGTTTAACTTGTTTGGCTCATATCTTCTAGGCCGTAGCTCCGAATTAAATGAACTTTATATGTAACTTGACTAGAATCTCGTGTAGATCATCCTTGTGCATCTTAACTTGATGTTTAACTACTTGAACATAAGGTTTATTCAGAACTGGACCAATTTCAAAATATGCATATGAGGACTTACCGGAATCGTTATATGTTGTTCCCGGCCTCATTTAAACTTGCCTTGATGTGTTGCTCTTGTTTGCATCATCTCTTGCCATGAGTAGCTTCATGTAGCCTTGTCATGCATCATGCTTGTTGTGCATCATGCCTTGTTCACGTGTGGTGTTTTTACCATGTTGTGTGCTTCTTCTCGATAGTTCATGTTTCGTTGCGATCGTGAGGATTCGTTCGTCTATGCTTGGTTCGTCTTCGTGGCTTCATCTTCTTCATGGACTCGTTCTTCTTCCTTGCGGGATTTCGGGCAAGATGACCGCTACCCTGGATCTCACTACTATCATTGCTATGCTAGTTGCTTCGTTCTATCGCTATGCTGTGTTACCTATCTTTTGCTCATCAAGCCATCCCAAATTTCCATGAACCTCTAACCTTTGACACCTTTCCTATGCAAACCGTTGTTTGGCTATGTTACCGCTTTGCTCAGCCCTCTTATAGCGTTGTTAGTTGCAGGTGAAGTTGAAGATTTCTCCATGGTGGACAGGATTTGGGTTGGGATATCACAATATCTATTATATTATTAATGCATCTATATATTTGGTAAAGGGTGGAAGGCTCGGCCTTTTGCCTGGTGTTTTCTCCCACTCTTGCCGCCCTAGTTTCCGTCATACCAGTGTTATGTTCCAGGATTTTGCGTTCCTTATGCGGTCGGGTGATTTATGGGACCCCCTTGACAGTTCGCTTTGAATAAAACTCCTCCACCAAGGCCCAACTTTGGTTTTACCATTTGCCTCACCACCACCTACTTTTCCCTTGGGAGTCGCTCTCTCGAGGGTCACCTTTATTTTAGCCCCCCCGGGCCAGTGCTTGTCTAAGTGTTGGTCCGAACCGAGCAACCTGCGGGGCCACCTCGGGGCAACTCGAGGGCTGGTTTTACTCGTAGCTTGACTTACCCGGTGTTGCCCTGAGAACGAGATATGTGCAGCTCCTATCGGGATTGTCGGCGCATCGGGCGGCTTTGCTGGTCTTGTTTTACCATTGTCGAAACGTCTTGTAAACCGGGATTCCGAGTCTGATCGGGTCTTCCTGGGAGAAGGTCTATTCCTTCGTTGATCGCGAGAGCTTGTCATGGGCTAAGTTGGGACACCCCTGCAGGGTATAATCTTTCGAAAGCCGTGTCTGTGGTTATAGGCAGACGGGAATTTGTTAATGTCCGGTTGTAGATAACTTGACACCAGATTCGATTTAAAACGCATCAACCGTGTGTGTAGCCGTGATGGTCTCTTTTCAGCGGAGTCCGGGAAGTGAACACGATTTCTAGGTTATGTTTGACGTAAGTAGGAGTTCAGGATCACTTCTTGATCATTACTAGTTGACGACCGTTCCTTTTGCTCTCTTCCCGCTCTTGTTTGCGTATGTTAGCCACCATATATGCTTAGTCGCTGCTGCAGCCTCACCACTTTACCCCTTCCTTTCCTATTAAGCTTTGCTAGTCTTGATACCCATGGTAATGGGATTGCTGAGTCCTCGTGGCTCACTGATTACTACAACAACAGTTGCAGGTATAGGTTTTGTGCGATGATCTTGACGCGAGAGCGATGCTTGCTTGCGTTGAGTTCTTCTTCTGCTTCTTCGATTAGGGGATAGGTTCCAGGTCGGCAGCCTGGGCTAGCAGGGTGGATGCAGTTTGAGTTTCTATTTGTGATTCATCCGTAGTCGGATGATGCTCTTATGTATTGTGATGTTGTATTCATGTGGCATTGTATGCCTTATGTATGTATCCCCATCTATTATGTAATGTTGATGTAATGATATCCACCTTGCAAAAGCGTTTCAATATGCGGGTCTATCCTTGGTGGGACCTTCGAGTTCCTTTTGGATAGGGTCGCATATTGGGCGTGACAACCAACCCAAGCCCCGTGATCGTGTCGCGATGCACGTGGGGCACGGAATGGGAGGGGTGCTCCCACAGTGGACTCGGACAGGGAAGTTCCAAACCACCGGGCAGAAAAACACTCGCGAGGGTGCCCATGTTCCTCCCTCGTGAGACTTCGCGCGAGAGAAAATGAAACAAATGAGTGAAATGGACGAAGGGTCGCGTGCTCAAAATGGTAACAGCCTCAGAAAAACTTCAAATAGAAACAAACAAGCCAACTGCGGAAAGCAAATGAAAGAAGCCGCGTCCGGCACCTAGTCTAGTATTCGACGTCTTCTCACCAGCGCGGAGCTAAGTGCTGCCACTGGGCGTGGGCGGGAGCCCCCGAGGCCCAAGGGCGGCTCTCCGGAGACTCCGGGACATGTACAACCCCACTCATTATTACGTGAGAGTGTCACGGGCGGCGAGCTTCACAGGTGTTTGCCTTCTTCACAGGCACCGGGCCTTCTCCAAAATGCGGCTACTTCACAGGCATTCGCCTTCTTCACACGCACCAGGCCTTTTTTCATGGGTAAAATCTTCGGAGATGTTGGATGTTCCACGCGTTCTGGATGGGCACCCCCTCCTGGGTCTCCAAGCATGCCGAGCCAGGCCTGGAAACATGAACAACCTTAAACGGGCCCTCCCACATGGGAGAGAGCTTGTGCAGTCCCTCCCTGGAGAGGACCCGTCTGAGCACGAGATCCCCTACCTCAAGGGTCCTGGGGCGGATGTTGCGGCAGTTGTATCGCCGCAGTGCTTGTTGGTACCTTGCTGCTTGCAGTGCGGCTTCTCGGCGATGGTCCTCCCCCAGCACGAGATCCGTCCCCCGCATGGCATCCTGCTGCGCTTCATCAAACGCCAGGACCCACGCGGAACGACGTATGACCTCGAGAGGGAGAACGACTTCAGTTCCATATACCAGAAAGAACGGGGTCTCGCCAGTCGGCTTGGTTGCGGTCGTGCGGATTGACCACAGCACAGATTGGAGCTCGTCGTATCAGCCCCTGCCGCAGGCCTCCAGCTTCTTCTTGAAGGTCCTGGTTTTGAGGCCCCTCAGGACCTCTGCGTTGGCTCGCTCGGCCTGACCGTTGCTTCGCGGGTGCGCCACCGAAGCGTAGCATATCTGCGTTCCAAGGTTAGCATAGTATGCTTTGAAGAGGTTACTGGTGAATTGTGAACCTTTCTCGGTGATGATGCGGTTCGGCACCCCGAATCGGCTCACGAGGCCTTTGATGAATTTGACCGCGGAGCCTATGGGGATGGTGCGGACAGCTTCCACCTCAGCCCACTTGGTGAACTTGTCCACTGCAACGTAGAGGTAGCGGTAGCCTCCCGGCGCCCGAGGGAATGGACCCAGGATATCCAGTCCCCAGACTGCGAATGGCCATGAGAGGGGTATAGTCTGCAGACCTCCCGCCGGCTGATGGATCTGCTTGGCATGGAACTGACAGGCCTCACAAGCTTTCACCAGTTCCATAGCGTCATTGAGTGCCGTGGGCCAATAGAACCCGCTGCGGAACGCCTTGCCAGTGAGAGTCCGTGACGACGAGTGATGCCCACAGTCTCCACCGTGTATGTCTGCTAGTAGCTCCTTCCCTTGCTCCCTGGAAATGCAACGTAGGGACATATCATTCGGTTGTCTTCGGTAGAGCTCTCCATCCTTAAGGCAGTATGACGTGGCTTGCCGTGCTACACGCTCCGCTTCCTCCTTCTTTTCCAGCAATGTGCCTCGTGTCAGGTAACTCCTGAGCTCTGTGATCCAGCACCACTCCTGAGGCTCCAGCGCCAGGAGCAGGCGCGCTCCTGAGGTCGGGTCGTAGACCGGGGCTCCCGAGGCAGGTGGCTGGGGGAGCTCCCCCCAAGGCTGCACCATGCTTGACAGTGATGGCATCGCCGAGGGCTTGAAGAGCTGCTCCTCAAAGATGCCGGGCTCCTAAGGTAGCCGCCTAGATGCCCTTTTGGCAATGTCATCAACCTCTTGATAGGTGCCACAAGGCACATGCTGCAACTCCAGCCCTAAGAACTGCTTCTCCATCCTGCGGACTTCCGCGAGGTAGGCTTCCATGTGCTCGTCCTTCGGCTCATATACTTTGTTGGAGAAGTTGAGGAGGAGCTGCGAATCACCCTTGATGGTGAGGCGCTTCACCCCCTGGGCGACTGCGGCTTTCAGGCCTGCTATCAGGCCTTCGTATTCTGCTATGTTGTTGGAGACCTTTTCTCCGTGCTGGAAACAGAGTTGCACGGCGTAGTAGAGTTTGTCTTGAGTGGGAGATACGAGCACTGCACCAGCCCCTGTGCCGTGTCGGGAGAATGCCCCGTCGAAGTACATGACCCATCCGTCCGGTGCCTCGCTCCCTGGGGAGAGTGATCGATGCTCGCCAGCCTCAAGGCCTGGCGCTTCTGCCCACTTCGCCACGAAGTCCGCAAGCGCGCCCCCCTTGATGACTCTGGTTGTGCTGAATTCTATCTGAAACGCTTGCAGCTCGATGTTCCACTCAGCGACTCTTCCGGCTGAGTTGGGGCTTCTGAGCACCCTTTCCAAGGGATAGGCTGAGACAACCTTGATGGGATGGCCTTGGAAATAGTGCCGCAGCTTGCGCGAGGTTACCAATAGCGCGAGGAGGAGTTTCTGAGGCATGGGGTACCGTGCCCTCGCGTCTCGCAACACCGTGCTGACAAAGTACACATGGTGCTCGACGAGGTGGGGAGTGCTGGTGCCACTAGCGCCCTCCGGAGGCTGGGGCACCTCCATAGACAATGGAGCCCCCAGCGGCTGGTCGCTCAGAGGAAGGGCCTCTTCTGTCCTGGGTGTGCTTCCCTGCTGTGGCTGGTCCTTCGCGGCTGCAGCTGCGGTCTCTATGAGGCCCTCTTGGTCCTGCTTTGCTTTAACCCGGACGGTTGCTGCGGCCTTGGTCCTACGCTCCTCCCTAACAACCACCAGGGCTGCGCTGGCAGAGTAGGGGGTGGCTGCAAGGTAGAGCACCAGGGGCTCTTGAGGACGCGGAGCCACCATCACCGGAGGGCTGGTTAAGTACCTTTTGAGATCCTGGAACTCCTTGTTAGCCTCTTTAGTCCATTCAATGGGGCCCTTCTTCTTCATCAGCCTGAGGAAGGGCAGCGCTCGTTCCCCCAGCTTGGAGATGAAACGCCCTAGTGCTGTCACGCGCCCGGTGAGCTTCTGCATCTCTCTGAGGGTCTTCGGCGGGCTCATGTACTCGACTGCTTTTACCTTTTCTGGGTTGGCCTCGATGCCTCGGTGGGATACGAGGAAACCCAGGAGCTTGCCCGAGGGGACTCCAAACATACACTTCTCCGGGTTGAGACGCAGGTCCACTTTGTTAAGGCTCGCGAAGGTTTCCTCCAAGTCTTGTATCAGGGTTTTTGCTCCCGAGACTTCTCCACAATGTCATCAACGTAAGCCTCAGCATTCCTCCCGAGCTGCCGACCCAAGGCGATGTGCATCAGCCGCTGAAAGGTCGCACCGGCATTCGCAGCCCGAACGGCATGCATGTATAGCAGTACACTCCGCACGGGGTCAGGAAAGCCGTCTTTTCTACATCTTCCACTGCCATCTTGATCTGGTGGTAGCCGGAGAAGGCGTCCAAGAAGCACAACAAGTCGCACTCAGCGGTGGAGTCAATGATCTGGTCGATGCGAGGGAGTGGGAACGGATCCTGCGGGCAGGCCTTGTTGAGGATGGTGAAGTCGACACACATGCATTCCTTTCCCCCTTTCTTCGGCACGACAACCGCGTTAGCCAACCAATCTGGGTAGCGGACCTCGCGAATGACCCCTGCCGCCTCCAACTTGCGAGTCTCCTGGACGACGAAAGCTTGTTTCTTAGTGAACTGCCGCCTCGCCTTCTGCCTCATGGGGCGCACGTTGGGGCACACGTTGAGGTGATGCTCAATTACGCCCCTCAGGACCCCTGCTAGCTGATCAGGTTCCCACGCAAATACCTTCTTGTTCGCGCGTAGGAATTTCACCAAGGCCTCCTCCTGCTCGGGCTTGAGGTTGGCGCCTATGGTGAAGGTGGCGCTGGTAGATCCGTCTTCGTCGACCGGTACCTGCTTGGTTTCCGCCTTGTCCTGAGTGAACAGCTTCTTCTTCTTGGCCGGTGCAGCCCCCTTGGGCTCGGGGGCATCTGAGCCGGCGGGGTGCGCCACCGCCGCGGCCTTGAAGGAAAGCTTGAGCGCTTGCAACGCATCCCCAGTGTCTCCAGACACGGTGAGGACGCCGCTACTCACGACCATCTTCATGAGGTTGTACGTTGGCTGAGTTGCGGCCATGAACCGGGCTAGTGCCAGGTAGCCAAGCATGGCGTTGTATGGGAGGCCGATGGGGGCGATGTCGAAGTCGATTAGCTCCGTGTGGAAGTTGTCGTAGGTGTCGAAGGTCACCGCAAGGTGGATCTGCCCCAGGGAGCCGGTGGAGCCGCCTCCGACGCCCAAGAAGGGCTTGCTGGGCTGCAGCCACTCCGGCGGTACGTGGAGGAGGCTGAAGGCCTCCACCGAGAGCACGCTGAGGTCGACACGGCCGTCGATGAGAGTCCTGCTGATGGCCACCGGACAGATGGTGGGGGTGCATAGCATTGGGAGCGCGCCCGAGAAAGCCGATTTGGAGGGGTGATCATCCGAGCTGAAGGCCAGATCGGCTTTAGGCGCCGCCCAGCCCGGAGGCGCCACGCGCGGCGCGGAAGAGGCACCGATCTGGCGGACGAACGACTTGATGTGGCGGCCTGAAGGTGGTGCCTGCGAGCCACCTAGAAGAGTTGCGACGACCGGGTGCGCCGGTGCAGCGTACTGGGCGAGGAAGAGGCCGCGCAGCTCCCCCCAGGAGTCCACTGAAGCCGTCGGCAGGTGGAGCAGCCACATGCGCGGGACACCAGTGAGGGCCATGGGAAACCAGTTAGCCATGACCGTGTCGTCGCCCCCGGCCTTGAGGACGGCCTCCTCGTATGCCAGCGGGAAAACCAGCGGATCGGCCGTGCCGTTGTAGCCTGGTGGTATCTCCGGCTTGTACTTGTTCGGCCATTGCACCTGTCGCAAGGCAGGGGCCAAGGCTCGGAGCCCCCTGGCCCTCATGCTGGCGCTGGCGACCGGAGTGGGCGGCGTGTTGCCCATCATGAGGGCGAACCGCGGTGTTGGCGGAGAGCAGGTCGGTGGAAGGGAAAGCTCTGGCGCACCCCTACCTGGCGCGCCAAAAGTCGGATTTTGGGTTCCAGCAGACCCTCTAGGTTCGAACTCTGGGGTGCACGCGGAGATGACACCTCCTTCCTACCCATGTCTCGTCGCCTCGCAAGGATCTAGGGCTACACGAAGAACAACACAAGGTACATGAGATTTATACTGGTTCAGGCCACCATTGTGGTGTAATACCCTACTCTAGTTTGTGGTGAGTGGATTGCCTCTGGGGCTGATGACGGGCAGTACAAGGAAGAACAGCCTCGCGAGGGGCTATTCTTGGCTGGTGCGATGAACTGCAAGGGGAGTTCAGTCGCCTCTCTCTCTCTCCAGATATCTAGACGCCTCTACCCCGTGGGTGGCTAGTCCTATTTATAGGTGGAGGGCCTGGGCCTCTCCCCAAATATTGAGCGGGAAGGGCGCCAACAATTGGCCATTTTGAAGGGGAACATCTAGTACACTTATCCTGACTAAAGTTGGTCCTCGCCTGCCAAAGACCCTAACGATGACGCCGGCTTGGGCTCCATGATGACCTCCATCCTGCCGTCCTGCTGGTCTTGGTCTTGTTGCACCGAAACGGTTGCCTTTGCTTGATACTCTGGCCTGCGCTTGCCCCCTTTGCACCAAAGAGGAAACAAGGACTCTACGCAGGCCGGCGCCTGCCTAGCGCCCGCCTGGCCTCGGTCGTCATGGCTTGCGTCATGGGCACCTCGTGAGGTATCCCGCCTTGATCTCTCCGCCTCCTCGTGAGCCAGCCTGACGAGGCTGTGCCCGGGGAAGCCCCCTGTCGTCCGCCCCGCGAAGCTCGGCCCCTCACGAGGGTCTGGGCATATGTTGATGAAGATGGGCCATACTGGGCCACTCCCTGAGCCACGCCGCAGGCTGCAGGCAGGCAAGTCTGGGTATCCCCGTTCCCAGAACGCCGACAGATCTGGTGGCCAGGGGCGTAGCTTCCGATCTGCTCCAGATGGCCA
Organism: Triticum aestivum; assembly: GCF_018294505.1. Classification (NCBI taxonomy): domain Eukaryota; kingdom Viridiplantae; phylum Streptophyta; class Magnoliopsida; order Poales; family Poaceae; genus Triticum; species Triticum aestivum. The sequence continues at coordinate 128,287,947 of NC_057795.1, read as the reverse complement.
AGTGAATTGCCCCGCAGGGCGAAGCCGCCGAACACGAAGATCTGTCCGGGGAGCAAAGTCTCACCCTGGACTATGTTGTTGACGATGATTGAAGGTGCCATCAAGCCTTGCAGCGACGACACACAGGAACTCTCAATGTAAGCACCAATGCCGGTGTCAAAACCGGCGGATCTCGGGTAGGGGGTCCCGATCTGTGCGTCTAGGCTGATGGTAGCAGGAAGCAAGGGACACAATGTTTACCCAGGTTCGGGCCCTCTCGATGGAGGTAAAACCCTACTTCCTGCTTGATTAATATTGAAGATATGGGTAGTACAAGAGTAGATTTACCACGAGATCGTAGAGGCTAAACCCTAAGAGCTAGCCTATGATGGTATGATTGTAATTGTGATCGGCCTTCTAGGGACCAACCTCTCCGGTTTATATAGACACCGGAGAGGGCTAGGGTTTACATGGAGTCAGTTACAAGGAAGGAAACACAATAACCGGATCGCCAAGCTTGCCTTCCACGCCAAGGAGAGTCCGATCCGGACACGGGACGAAGTCTTGAGTCTTGTATCTTCACGCTTCAATAGTCCGGACGATGTATATAGTCCGGCTGTCTAGATACCCCCTTATCCAGGACTCCCTCAATAGCCCCTGAACCAGGCTTCAATGACGATGAGTCAGGCGCATAGTCTTGTCTTCGGCATTGCAGGGCGGGTTCCTTCTTTGAATACTCCAAAGTAATTATCGAACACTTAGATCGTGTCCGGATCCACGAGGGGATTCTTACACACCATTGTAGGGAACATAGCATAAATCTGATCCGCTGGCAATCTTCATACGTCGTGCCTTCGCATCGTGGCCCAGTTCAACACGAACCAGTGCTTCTCGCCCCATCTCGAGTCGCGCTGCGAGGCGGTTTTATTAGCACGTCCTATCGAGGCAGAGACCGTGTTCCTCTTATTACGGGATTTTCCATTAATGCGGGCGTGCGTTACCCCATGACGACCGTTGGTATGACTCCGTGTGCCGTTAGGTAAACCTCAAGCGGTCACCCTAAGGACTCTTGATATTCACCCCCTTTATAAAAGGGGCCGAGGCCTATGCCACTTTTCCACCTCCCTCGCGCCTTCTCGCACCTAAAGTTCTAACACCCGAGACCTAAGCTCCAACACCCCAGATCCTTCAATATGTCCGGATCCAACCCTCAAGGCCGGTGGGTGGCCTCCTCGATTCAAAAGGAGGATATTGCGAAGCTTAGGGATGTCGGATATCTGACCGCCGACATCCAGCACAGGCTTCCTGCTCCAGGGCAAGTCATCCCTACAACAGAGCCCAATGAGTGCGTCATGTTCGTTCCTCACTTCCTCCGCGGCTTGGGCCTCACCCTCGATCCTTTTGTGAGGGGTCTCATGTTCTATTATGGGTTGGATTTTCATGATCTAGCTCCGGACGTCGTCCTCCATATTTCGTCGTTCATTAAAGTGTGCGAGGCTTTCCTCCATGTCACCCCACACTTTGGCTTATGGCTCAAGACCTTCAATGTGAAGCCGAAGATGATCGAGGGGCGACATGCGGAGTGCGGAGGTGCTGTAATAAGTAGGAACACCGATGCCCCATGGCCAGAGGGTTCTATCCCAGAAGTATCCGATGTATGGCAACGGAGGTGGTTTTATGTCGCGGCTCCCAGAGGCACAAAGTGGGTGGCTGCCCCCAAGTTCCGCTCGGGCCCTCCGTCACAACTAGCGTCTTGGACCAACATAGGACGACATTGGGGGCCCGCTGGCGATGTACCAGTACTGCAGAGGCACATCCGGGAGCTTCTTGAGAGGGACATTAACCTTGTCAGCATAATGCAAGTGATGTTAATCCGTCGGATGTTGCCGTGCCAACGCCGGCCTCTCGGGATGTGGGAGTTCAATCTAGAGAGTCCACGGACTGTTAAGAACTTCTTCGGCCTGAAGCTCGAAGGGATGTGCAAATTATTCTTCGGACCAAAAGTAGAGTGTCCGGACACCACCGAGGAAGCGAGCCTAAGTTGCAACCGCCTAGATACCCAAGTAAGTAAACTTGATACCTGACACCTTGTTTTGTATTTGTCATAATTGTTTATTCTGAAAATCATCCGTGGCCAGGAATGGCTTAGCAAGGCGGAGAGAATTAGGTGTCCGGTGCCACTTCCCGAAGGCTCGCCTGGTCCCACCATGGCTAAGATGCTTGACCGGGTACTCAGCAGAATGCCCTCAGGGAAAGACAAGGGGAAGAACAAAGAAACCGAACTTCACAGCTACGCATCCAAACCGGGGGAATTGTCACCTCCCCTAAGGAGGATAGTCGGGAAGGGGAGGCCAAGGCCTCCTCCCCGCGCGGGAAGAAGAGGCCTGCCTCCGAAGACTTGGAGACGAAGATGCCCAAACCAGGGAAAAAGGTATCCCCAGGGGGCCCTGCCCCGACGGGCACCCACACCGCGCCATGCCCGCGAATGGGCTAGCCCTCCACCGAGCTGTAAGTAAATCTTTAATTCGATGGTACTGTGTTTCTCCTAGATAAATAATCAGGATTCGTCTTTTGAAGTCCGGCTAGCAGCTCTTCTCAACAGAGTTCGTCTTCGGGGGATCTTCCTCCGGAGATGATGGAGAGCGAGACCCCACCTCCCTATCCGCCTCATGAAGCGGGCGACACCGAGGTGTCGTCATGGAGGAGTCCGGATCTACCGAAGCCGGAAGCCGATGCGTCAGCTGCACTGAGCCAGGAGCATTTGGCTCCCGCTAGGGGCGATGGGAAGGGTCCGACACAGTTCAATGTCTGGTCGGACGTAGTGACGGGCCTAATGGAGTGAGCTACGCTCTCGGAGGAGCACAGCTCATTAATGAGCGCGGTGCTCAAGAAGATTTCATCCACAACAAGCGGTTTGAATGAAGCATTTACAAGCCTGCTCGGAGGCTTTAAGGTATGTTAGTGAAGAATACACTGTTTTAAGACTGTGAGGCACGCGCTAGGTGTGCTCCATATAGATAGTAGCCCCTGAGACTCTGGTTACCCGCCCTAGGCGGCAAACGGGGGATCATAAATCAATGATTGCTTTGTAAATACTTGTAGGTAGTTGTGGGTCCGGCCGCTGACCAGTCCGTTGAGGTTGCCGAACTAACGAGGCATATTGGATCGATTAATGCCGATATCATGCTGGTGAACGAGCGGCTGGACAAAGCACATGGTGTGTGCTCCACCTTCCTGTGTATAGGAAAATATGAAGGCGGCATGATATTAATGTAATATGTTTGGACTGTAGATGGTGCTGCTGCCGCGGAGGCCCTGAGGGCGGAACTTGCCCAGGCCAAGGAACAAGCTCGGGTTAGCAATGCGGCTGCCCTAAAGGCGGCTGAGGAATTGAGAGCCGAACAGGATGCTCATCTCCGAAGCGAGGAAAAGATAGCCGAAATGTCTGTGGAGTTAAAAAATGCCGCTGACCGGTATGAGCTCCTTAAAAAGGAGCATAAGGATAGTTCGGTCGACCTGAACAAGGCACTTAATGCCACCATGGAAATACGGACCGAGCTCAGGGGTGCGCAGGAGGAGCTTCAATAGGCCGGTAATATCGTGGCTGGGGGCTCCTACTTGCTGCGGACGAAGTTTTTCGATCCGAAGTACGCTCCCCTGGATGGACGCTGGAGTCCTGTGGACGCGTATGTGGATTTGGCGAAGAGTAAAACTGATGCTGCCAATTTCTTCGAGCATCAGGGTGATAAGGAAGTGGAGAAGCTTTTCTCGTCGCAATTCAATGCTCCCACTCGCCCGCTGCCGTTAAGTGACAAGATGGCTGCTGTAGCGGAGCTTCACAGGCTGTCCGGGCTTGCAATGTGGTCTGTAATAGACCATCTTTGGCAAAAGGGGCCTAAGCCGGACAGTTACTTTGGCTTGGTGAGACAGTTCCTTGGGGCCATGCCCCAGATTGATGCCATGAGAAGGTCGACGTGCATAGAAGGTGCACGGATGGCCCTTGCCCGCATTAAAGCCTATTGGACGGATATGGATGCCACCATTATAGCAACCCAGGATCCGGTGGGGGGCCAATATCCGGCCGAGCACTACTTGGCGCAGGTCACAGAAAGTGCCCGCCTAATAGAGGCGCAGTGCTCGAAGAATGTCTTGTTCGAGTGATGAATCGAATCGTTGTAAAAACAATGTTTATTTTGATTATGAGGCTATGTTTATACTTTTTGGCTGAAAGTATTATTGTGTCTCCTGTGCGGCCGTTTTTTTATATATATACATGTAATCCGAAAGTTAGCGGTCGTTGGCTTCAGGCCCCATGCATATAATGCGGGGGTGTTCGAGAAAAATATGCATAATCACACTTGATCCAACATCTTGGTCCATTAAGGAGGTGATCGCACGTCGAACTAGGCAACCGGACTAAATAGCTGTAACGCTTTCGCTTAGCCACGGGAGTATAATGTTGGGGCTACTATGTAGCCCCTGGCACCTTCGCTTGCATCCAAATACGGGCGCGCATGTAGATGACCGGGAAACGGTCCTTAGGTAATGCGGAGGGATCCTAGAGATTCCGATGAGTCTTCGAGTGGTTGAACAGTCTCTTGCTGTATCATGACAGTCAGTTTTCGGCTTTCTCTACTGAGGTGCTCGTCCGGGATAACCAGGGCACAATCGCAGTAGTTCTCCTTTGGCCACCTTAGCCGATAATGACGGAACGTAAGGCGGCAAACCCAGGAGCTGGGCAAACCCAACATTTGACCAAAGACATGATTTGGAGCTGATGCATATAAGGCCAAACTCCTGACGCCGAACACTCCCGAAGGTATTCGGACTTTATAACAGAAGATGGGCTCAAGAATGCCCATTCATTATAAACCCTGTGTTTCCAGGTACGTGCGTTAATCTGTCTTGGCGAGATGCCAATAACGGCAGTATCCTCTGTGGGTATGGAACCCATGGGATGGTTAAACAACAAGAGGTAATTGAAAAGGTTTACACAGGGGCTTAATCTAAAAAGAAACCTGTTGAATGGGGCCCTCCTGCACGTCTGCGCCTTTGTCTCCGTTGTGCCGTATCCTGGAAGGGTATCACGTGAACGTTGTCTGTGGAAAAAAGAAAACTCATAGGAGAGTACAATGTAAGTATGCGATGGATAGTGAAAGTGTAAGATGTTGGCCTGCCAATAAGGTTGAGCCAAGTGTGGGGTTGTATTAAATTTTTATAGCCCCTGGTGTCCGCTATGGGATTACATATACAGTGCCCTGGTTCAATTTTGTCCGGGTTACCGGACTCGTCTAACCATGTCTATGGTCTTAATGACCAGTCATGTTTTCTGATATTGGAGGCCGCTTATAGTCCGGCCGCCAGGCCATCGCGTGTTCCTCTGCGCGTGAAGAGCGCTCTGTGATTCCGTTAACGGTGATGCCGCCACGTGGACAGGGCATCTTGAGTATAAGGTAGCCATAGTGCGGTAATGCGTTGAAGCGGGCGAAGGCCGTTCTTCCAAGCAATGCATGATAGCCGCTTTGGAAGGGTGCGATGGTGAAGAGTAGTTCTTCGCTTCTGGAATTGCCTGGGGAGCCAAATGTTACTGCCGTAGGCTTCAACGCCTGGTATCACCCCTTCAAAGGCGGTGTTGCTTTGGCTAATTCTGGATGGGTTTATCCCCATCCTGCGGACAGTGTCCTCATATATTAAATTGAGACTGCTGCCGCCGTCCATGAGGACACGGGTGAGATGGTATCTGTCGATTATTGGGTCAAGCACCAAGGCCTTTGATCCTCCGTCCCGAATACTAGTTCGGCCGTCCAAGTGATCGAAAGCGATCGGATAAGACATCCAGTAGTTAGATGTGGGTACGATGTGCTCTTTATCGCGCGCGTCTCTATGCGCACGTTTGTGCCTTCTCATGGATGTGCGAGTCGCGTGGATCATGTTCACTGTTTTAACCTCTGGCGGGAATTTTTTCTGTCCCCCAGTGTTCGGCTGGCGAGGTTCATCCTCATCTTCACTTGGTGTTTCCCTTCCCTTGTGTTTGGCATTTAATTTGCCGGCCTGCTTGAAGACCCAGCACCCTCTATGCGTGTAGTTCGCAGGTTTGTCAGGGGTGCCATGAATTTGGCACAGTCTGTCTAGGACTCTATTCAGACCGGACGGTCCCTCTTTACTGCCTTTAAATGGCTTCTTTTGCTGATCAGGTCGAGAGCCCCTGAATTCGGCATTAACCGTTGTGTTATCCGGCCTCTCTTCCTTGTTTTGGTGTTTTTTTATTATGCCGTGGCTTCCCATTGCCATCCCTTATTTCGGATGTGCTGGGGTCGCTGGTGCCTTTACGGGCTAGCCAGCTATCTTCACCCGTGCAAAAGTGGGTCCTAAGGCTTGTTAGGGCTGCCATTGTCCTTGGCTTTTCTTGGCCGAGGTGTCTGGCAAACCACTTGTCGCGGATGCAGTGTTTGAATTCCGCTAAGGCTTCATCATCCGGACAATCGACAATTTGATTCTTCTTAGTGGGGAATCTGTTCCAAAGCTTGCGGGCGGACTCTCCGGGCTGTTGGATTATGTGACTTAAATCGTCAGCATCCGGAGGCCGTACATAAGTCCCTTGCAAATTGGCCCTGAAAGCGTCTTCGAGTTCCTCCCAACTCCCAATTTAATTTCGAGGAGGCTTTTCAACTAGCTCGAGCTGGTCCCTTTAGTTTGAGGGGAAGGTATTTGATGGCGTGGAGGTCATCCCCACGAGCCATATGTATATGCAGGATAAAGTCCTCGATCCAGACCCCTGGGTCTGTCGTTCCGTCGTATGCCTCTATGTTCACAGGTTTAAAGCCCTGTGGGAATTCATGGTCCAGTACTTCTTCGGTAAAAGCACAGGGGGTGAGCAGCCCCTCTGTATATGGACGTGCTGGGGCATGCCGTCGGCTGTTGTTGTGTCTGGTGTTTATTCCGAACTGGTATTTGATTAGCATAATCGTTTTGGTGACCACAGTCCCTTGCCGGGGTGTGTCCTTTAGGTCCGTAGATGGACCTAGTGGCGCCAGCTTTCTTATCCAGGTGCTCATTTAGATCGTGCGCGGCGTCGGTAGCCGCTTTGTTGCGGTTATGAGGTGGTTCGTCTGGCCTCCTGGTCGTATTATTCTTTGCTGGAACGGCCTCGTCGTCGAATTCTGGCAGTAGCTTGCATTTTGGATAGCTCTTTGTGTGGCGATCGTTGCCATATCTTTCTTTAGTGTCTATAACTTTGTTCCATCTCCGATTGAGCGTTTTCTGTGTGGCTTTAAGTTGTTGCTTCTGATTCTTTAGACTTCTCGCTGTTGCCGTATGCTTTCTGTGGAGGTTATCTCGTTCCACGCGTTCTTCCAGAATGATGAATGCATCATCGTCCGGACTGTGTTCTTGTCCTAGGGCGGTTTGATGAACTCGTCCCTCTGGATCATTGTGATCGGGCGTCTGCTCCGAATTTGGTTCGGCATGACCTGGCTCGTCCTACTGCATCGCTAGGTCCTCATGGTCGTTATTGCCTTTGGGGTTGACCGGAGCATCGATCCTTCTTGCGCTCCTGCTGCTATTTTTACTGTTGCTGGACTTGGAACGGCGTCCGCGCCATAGCTTTGGCTTTTGCCCAGGGGTTTTATCTTCCGAATTGTCACCGTCGTCCTCCTTGGGCGTATCCACCATGTATATGTCGTGTGACGAGGCGGAAGTCCGGCACCCCATAGATTCTGAATCTTCTCCTGCATCGTCGTCCATACCGTCGATGCCTTCGGAGTCGAAGTCAAGCACGTTGGTTAAATCATCAACCGTGGCTATGAAGTGGGTGGTGGGTGGGTAATGAATTTCCTCGTCGCCTGCTTCCCACTCGAGCCGGACATAGTTTGGCTCGGAATTTTCTGTCAAAGAGAGAGTTTTTAACGAGTTCAGTATGTCGCCAAAGGGCGAGTGATGGAAGATATCCGCAGTGGTGAACTCCATTACCGGAGCCCAACCTGGCTCGACTGGCTCGGGAGTGCGTGGACAAGAACCAACATCCGGATGTGAATCCGGACCAGGATCGACTGGCTCGGGAGTGCGTGGACAGGAACCAACATCCGGATGTGAATCCGGTGGTCCGGAGTCACAGGCCACCGCAGAGGTGAGACCTGTGTTCGTCTCCACTGCTGATGAGTGTGCAGCCTGCAGGGCGGGGTCCAGCCCTCCGTCCTTTGGCGGCGTAGCCTTTTCCGTATTTAGGCCTGAGGCTGCTGCGGGGGTGATACCCCAAGCTTTGTCCGACACCAGGCCTAAGTCGTGCTCGTCGTGACTGTCCGACGCTCCTGGCATGGGCCCGGATCTGTCAAGGATCAAGTCTCCGCAAATGTCCGCTGTGTAGTTCAGGTTTCCGAACCCGATCTGGTGGCCAGGGGCGTAGCTGCCGATCTGCTCTAGATGGCCAAGCGAATTGTCCCGCAGGGCGAAGCCGCCGAACACGAAGATCTGTCCGGGAAGCAAAGTCTCACCCTGGACTGTGTTGTTGACGATGATTGAAGGTGCCATCAAGACTTGCAGTGATGACACAGAGGAACTCTCAATGAAAGCACCAATGCCGGTGTCAAAACTGGTGGATCTCGGGTAGGGGGTCCCGATCTGTACGTCTAGGCCGATGGTAACAGGAAGCAAGGGACACAATGTTTACCCAGGTTTGGGCCCTCTCGATGGAGGTAAAACCCTACTTCCTGCTTGATTAATATTGAAGATATGGGTAGTACAAGAGTAGATCTACCATGAGATCGTAGAGGCTAAACCCTAAGAGCTAGCCTATGATGGTATGATTGTAATTTTGATCGGCCTTCTAAGGACCAACCTCTCCGGTTTATATAGACATCGGAGAGGGCTAGGGTTTACATGGAGTCAGGTACAAGGAAGGAAACACAATATCCGGATCACCAAGCTTGCCTTCCACGCCAAGGAGAGTCCCATCCGTACACGAGACGAAGGTTGAGTCTTGTATCTTCATGCTTCAATAGTCCGGACGATGTATATAGTTTGGCTGTCCAGGACTCCCTCAGACACACTCTCCCCTCTTGTTGCTATGCATCTCCTAGATAGATCTTTTGTGATCGTAGGAAATTTTTTGAAATTACTGCGTTCCCCAATAGTGGCATCAGAGCCAGGTCTACGCGTAGATGTTATATGCATGAGTAGAACACAAATAGTTGTGGGCGATAATAGTCATACTACTTACCACCAACGTCTTACTTTGATTCGGCGGTATTGTTGGATGAAGCGGCCCGGACCGACATTACATGACCGCGTTAATGACACTAGTTCTACCGATGTGCTTTTGCACAAAGGTGGCTGGCGGGTGTCTGTTTCTCCAACTTTAGTGAATCGAGTTTGACTACGGTCGGTCCTTGTTGAAGGTTAAAACAGCACACTTGACGAAAAATCATTGTGTTTTTGATGCGTAGGTAAGAACGGTTCTTGCTAGAATCCCGTGGCAGCCATGTAGAACTTGCAACAACAAAGTAGAGGACGTCTAACTTGTTTTTGCAGGGCTTGTTGTGATGTGATATGGTCAAGGCATGATGAGATATAAATTGTTCTATGAGATGATCATGTTTTGTAACAAAGTTATCGGCAACTGGCAGGAGCCATATGGTTGTCACTTTATTGTATGCAATGCAATAGCCATGTAATTATTTTACTTTATCACTAAGCGGTAGTGATAGTCATAGTAACAATTGTTGGCGAGACGACAATGATGCTATGATGGAGATCAAGGTGTCGCGCCGGTGACGATGGAGATCATGACGATGCTTCGATGATGGAGATTATGAGCACAAGATGATGATGGCCATATCATGTCACATATTTTGATTGCATGTGATGTTTATCTTGATGCATCTTATTTTGCTGTATGGCGGTAGCATTATAAGATGATCCCTTACTAAATTTCAAGGCACAAGTGCTCTCCCCGAGTATGCACCGTTGCTACAGTTCGTCGTGCGGAGACACCACATGATGATCGGGTGTGATAAGCTCTACGTTCACATACAACGAGTGCAAGCCAGTTTTGCACATGCAGAATACTCAGGTTAAACACGATGAGCCTGGCATATGCAGATATGGCCTCAGAAAACTGAGACAGAAAGGTCGAACATGAATCATATAGTAGATATGATCAACATAGTGATGTTCACCAATGAAAACTACTCCATCTCACGTGATGATCGGACATGGTTTAGTTGATTTGGATCACGTAATTATTTAGATGACTAGAGGGATGTCTATCTAAGTGGGAGTTCTTAAGTAATATGATTAATTGAACTTTAATTTATCATGAACTTAGTCCTGATAGTTATTTTGTGTCAGGACCCCAACTCAATGCCTCATTGATCTAGCATGTAACACCTCATATCACTTTGCGGCCTCACGCACGGTATTCCCACGGGTGTCGCCTTACCTTTGCCCGGGACCGTTTGCGTCTTTTGGCACACGTATATGATGGTGTCGCTAGCATCCATATGATAAGGAGCCCGGGCTGACATGGCTAGTCGTAAACCCAAAGTGGCACAAACTTACAGGGACAGGCATCCATGACCCAACATCGAACGTGTCGGTCATCAGCGAGTGAATCCAGGCTGTAGCACTGGGCTAGCAGGACTCCGGTGAACCGGGCTGTAGCGGGCTAACAGGACTCCGGTATTCATCGCGTGACATTTCCCCGAAGGGACAGACACAGGAACGAAGAAGGACACATGCCGGCCAGCCTAAGTGTTCCGGAGCAGTGGCAAGCTACCATGGCTCAGTGGAAACACTAGGAGACATTTCCCGGTAAGAGAGGCTACTAAGGATAAACAACTAGATAGTCAGATCCCACGCATACCAAGCATTTCAATAACATACACACAATATGCTCGATATGTGCAAACACAACATGGCATCACAACATGACTCTACAACTCAAGTATTTATATTCAATAGGCTCCGAGGAGCGAGATATTACAATCATGGGTCTCATGACCCAACACTCAGAGCATACAAGTCAAAGCACAAGCGGAAGCTATCATGTCTGAGTACAGACATCTATAAATGAAAAAGGCTAAGAAGCCTGACTATCTACCAGATCCTGCCGAGGGCACAAGATCGTAGCTGAGGTAACAAGCTAAACGTCGAAGTCCACGCGGTACTACTAGCGAGACCGAAGTCTCTCTGCAAAAACATAAATTAAGCAACGTGAGTACAAATGTACCCAGCAAGACTTACATCAGATCTAACTACATATGCATCATTATCGACAAGGGGATGGTGGAGTTTGACTGCAGCAAGCCAGCTTTGACTCGGTGGCTATCCTGAACTACGACTGCAAGTAACTCTTTTGAGGTGGCGCACACAAGTCCACATATTCACCAACCAATACACCATTATGGATTCGCTCCCGTCTCCCTACGAGAACGCCATCCATAGCACTCACGCTTATCTTGCGTATTTTAGAGTATCCACTTTCACTTGTCTATGAACTATGCAAGGGGTCCAAGTTTCCATATCCGAGGAATCCGGCTATTCGAATAGATAATGATAACCCTGCAGGGGTGTACTTCTTCACACATGCTTTCGCCACTTATCGCCCTGTACACGTCATGTACCTCGGCAACCTTCAAGCGGAAGCCGGGCGAGGGAGTCGGCCATGACCTGACTAACCGAACAAGTCTCTAGTCCAGGTTTATCGCCTATTCGGGTTCCATCCGCAAGGAGATCCGGCCGGGGTGTCGCTCACGGCCCCAAACGATGTGTGCAGGGTTCCCAAGCCCACCTCGACGGGTGGATGTACGCTTGGTACACCGTGCCACTGTGCCTAGTCTGTCCCAAGCCCACCTGTACCGGGTGCCACTTGGTAGACTACTAACACTACCTACAAACACCAGAAACTAGTTGCAACTCCTGGACAGAGATCATGTTGATTAATAAGTCGAGAGGGGTCGAGTTACCGGAACCCAATGTGTGGTAGTAACTGGTCATGGATCACAAACACAGAACTCAGTTCCTGAAGACGGCTGCAATGAGACAACCCACCATGTACTCCTACATGGCCTCTCACCGCTACCTTTACCAAATCGTGTTCACACACTTAGCTCACACACAGTAGGACATGTTCACACGCCTCTGATTCATCCCCGATGAATCAGACCTGACTCAACTCTAAGCAGTAGCAGGCATGACAAACAAGCATGAATGAGTAGGCACATCAGGGCTCAAACAACTCCTACTCATGCTAGTGGGTTTCATCTATTTACTGTGACAATGACAGGTCATGCAAAGGATAAAGGGGTTCAGCTACCGCAGCAAGTAACAAATATGTCGTTGTTGTCCTAATGCAGTAAAAGAGAGCAGGAGCGAGAGAGTGGGATTTTATCGGAATGAACAAGGGGGTTTTGCTTGCCTGGCACTTCTGAAGATAATATAGCTCTTCATCGGTGTCATCGATCACATCGCCGGTACACGTCTATCGAGAGGGGACAATTACCGGCAAACAAGGAAGAACACAATCAATGCAATGCGACAATATGATGCATGAATGTGACATGGCAATATGATGTGATTTGAGCTAATGCAACTAGCTATGATTTAAATGAAGTTGGTTTGAATACAAGATTCAAATTCAAACTCCATATATGATTATTTAAATGCCCTTAATTTGTTTTGTCCAAAACAGAGGACAAACATTGTTCAAACATGCATGAAAATGGTACAGATGGATTCCTTGAATTTTTCTGATAATTTTTCATATATAATTTATTTAATTTGGAGCTACGGTTGAATTTCTATGAATTTTTAGAAGTTTATACAATTTTCTGGAATTTTCTGAATAAAAATAATCCAGAAAATGATTTATAGCGTCAGCACTAGGTCATGCTGATGTCAGCAGGTCAACTGGGCGCCCCAGGTCAAACCTGACCTGTGGGCCCTGCGTGTCAGTGTCTGGACTAACTAACCTAATTAAGATTAACCCTAACTAACTTGGTTAGCCGGGCGGGGCCCACATGTCAGTGAGTCAGTGGCTTAACTAGATTTAGTTATTAATTAACAAAAAGTTAGCAGGGGCCGGGCCCACCTGTCAGTGAGCCTGGGGAAGTCAAACAGGGTCAAATCCCGGGTCAGTGGGGTCAAACCCACCGGCGACATGACGCCGGCGAGGCCCGAGACGGCGGCGCGAGCCGGAAACGCGCTACAGGGCACGGGCGAGGCTGTGCTTGGGCTCGTTGGAGAGCCCTTGTTGGTGCGCATCGAATGGTGGTGGTGGCCGTGCCTGTGGTGCCGGTACCGACAACGGCAAGCTCGTGAGCGGCGGCCGGAGTTCGGCCAACGGCGGGTTAGGCGATGCAGGGCGCTAGGGGAGGCGTTGGTGCGTGCTACGTGCTCCTGGTGAGGTGTGGAGCACGGTGGTGTGCCCGGCTTCGAGCCACAGTGGCTCTAGCCACGACGGCGACGAGGCACGGCGGCGGCGAGCTTCGGCCGTGGTGGAAGATGGAGCTAGGGGACGGGAACAGAGGGAGCGAGCAAAGAGGAGGCAGCAGGAGCTCACAGGGAGAACGATGAGGTGGTCAGCGAGCTCGGGGGCGTCTTCGGTGCTGCGAATCGAACGGCGGCGATCGCCGGCCGTGGCGATGAAGATGGCGGTGATGGCGTGGCTTCAGGGCACCCGGCGTCGCGTGCGTCATGGTAGAGCTTCCCGGACCCAAGGCGGAGCTCATGGCCTAACTGGCTGGGCGTGGGGATGCTGGTGGCTCCGGTGGTGCTCGTCGGCGGTCTCGGGTGCGTCCGGAGATGAGCGAGGGAGAGAGACAGAGGAGGGAGAGGGGATGCAGCGGGTGAGGGAGAAGAGCGAGGGGACACGGGGCGTCGTCGTGGCGTTGCTAGGAGAGCCAGGGAAGCAGGAGGTGGCCAGGGCGGCGTCGGCGCTCGCCAACGAGCTGCTTCGGTGCGAGGGGAGGAAGACCACAGGGGGGAAAGCGGCAGTGGGCTGGGCCGCTGGGGGAGCTGGGCCGGCTGGGCTAGACAGGTAAGCGCCAGGTAAGTTGCTGGGCTTCTCTCCTTTTTTTATATTTCTGTTCTGTTTTCTTTATTTAATTCTTTTGCCACTGTTTTGAATTTAAAATAACTCAAACAATGCCAAAACTCCTGTGAATATTTTTATTTGGCTAGATGGACTTTTCCAAAAGCTCATAAAATATTTCAGGGGTATTTGAAATTATATTCTAGTTATATGAATATAATTCAAATTCAAATAGCTAATGATTTAAATTCAAAGTCCCAAAAATAAATCCTTTTAAAATGTTCATTATTTTTGGTTTGGATCAAAACCCTTGCCAAAAATATTAAACATCTAAGAAGAGCATTTTGGAACAATGAATGAGATTTTAGGCTTTTTGCCCTTCTTTTATTTAGGGTTTTGAGGCTTCTGAATTCCTCAGTTCAAGTTTCAAAAATTTAAACATGATGCACAGATGGAAGCAAGCATAGGACAGGCCAGAACTAGGGATGTGACAACTCACCCCCACTAAACAAGAATCTTGTCTCGAGATTCAAGCGTAGGGTAAGATGAAGGGGAAACGCAAACTAGTATAATCTTCACGATCCAGGTTGCACTTCAAATGAACATTGATTCGATCACCATCATTGTCTCGAAGTCTTGCTCTGAGAAATCCTGCCAACATGACATGGAGAGAAGAAGGAGACTCTAGAAGGGTCGATCTTCTCGAAGATCGAACAACTCAGGATTAACTCACAGAATGAGACATAGCAACCTCTCTCGAGGTGAGACACTAAACATACATCCATGGGAATGGAGTGAAGCAGATGACGAAGGTTCACTAGGTAGACAATAATTCCACACTTAAGAAGGTGGTAAACGATTGTTAACGTAGCGAGGAGTTGAGTTGCCACAATACCATAACGGGGCACCTTAGGGAAGGTGACTTGTGGAAATATCCCCTTAAGTGGCAAAAAGAATTACCTTTGATTCAGAGATCATTGAAACTCTTTATACCAGCCTAAGGAAAATCTCGAGCGATCGTTTGGAGGGGTTCGGTAGAATGGCATACTCGGACTTGGATGATGTGGATTACCTTGTTGAAGACAACGTAATGGATGAATTTGCTTACCACCGGAAATGGAAGAGACCCATGGTAGAATGGCACATTGGCAGTGCAAGCTGGGAACGAAATGCAAATGCTGGGAATGATTCTGGCAACTGGGGGAAGAACCCAACAATAGAGAGTGAATTCACTGTTTGAGAAGTTATAGCATAACCGAGGAAGTTGAGAGCAACCCTAGTTAATGCCGATGGTAACACCTAACGCTTGTGCGTGCTCTCAAGAACTTGAGCATTTCCACAATCATCAAGGTTTTACCAACATCCGTGTCAAGGATCCTGGCAACACAACTTGCTACCATGATGAATGATGATGGATGATGCAGATGCAAAGGAAGATAACACTTTCTCAGATTTCACCCTTGGCGGGGCCAAGGAAATAAAATCTGGATAATCGACCGAGAGACATTTAGCACTCCACTTCTATTGTTCTCCTTGATGTGCTAGTGTATCCCATTCATAGATATGGTTTGATAACTAGAACATCAAGTAAAAGGTCGGACTTCGGGAGCAATAGAATCCATAAGGGATAGTTACGGAGGTAAATCCTACGAAATCCTTATGGGGATGTGGCCAATTTCTTCAATCAAGATACTACAATAATAGGTCTTCCGGCTGGGTGTGTTGGCCATGATATCCACTTAAACGGTTATCGAGGGACCAATATTATAGTTCTTGGGAAATGTTCCAACCATCATATCTGCCTGAGATTCAGACCTGGTTGGTGTCAGAATATTCCAGACTCATCGAGTCTAGGAAGAAAAATGAAAGTTTGCAACATAATCGATGAGATGACGTTGCGAGATTCTCGGGGAATGAACTACGATAGTAAGCTCCAAAACATGAGCTGGTTCTGCTACAAACATGCGAACACGCTATCCCAGACAAACATGACCACGTGGTAGTCTTATAATAAAACACTACCGAGTTCAGGTGGGGAACCATCAACGAGGATATCAAAATCCTTACAGAAGGCATGCTCTTAAGAAGGAACTTCTTCTCCTTGAACAAATCAATCAGTGGCTTGGTGTGCTCGGAACACATATGGAATGAAGGTTGCAAGTCTCCAAACCATAGAATACTTCGCACATATGCATGACTGACTTGGGATGATTCCAGAGGAAGCAAAACTAACTTTCTCAAATTCACGGCGGCAACTTTCACCAAATGCACGTGTATAAGAGGAAGTCACTCCTTTCATCAAACAAATACTTCATGAGCTAGCATGAAGAAAATGCTTCAAAAGTTTCCAACACTAACTTGTTGTCCAACAAGACCATGGAGGAGATAAGGATGTTGTCAATGGGCTCAACAACAATTCATCTGGGTTTCCTTTTAAAAGGAATTCCATAGTTAAGTGAACAAGTGATAGCATTGGTCAGACCAAAGATGTAAGGGTGTATGCTCGAGGGATCAACCACGAGTAAGACAACATTACGAGCATCGTTGGTACTGATTTGATTTGACGATAGCCCACACTCAAATCAAAGGATTGATAAGACAATAGGTCCAGCAACTGATCATAGGGACCAATCGATGAAGATATCATCGTTCTTCAACACACACTACACCAGAATATCCCTTTGGAACGAACTAAGTCAGGCAAGCTTTTATCTTCCAACTCTCCAAGTTGTTGTCTAGCTTAACCAACTAGCTCCAGGATATCCAACACAGATTCTTGGAGAAAGGGTGGTTCACAAGAAACCAACTTGATCACGAGCCCAACATAACAGTCAGGAAATAACCCGGTAACGCTTCCAAGAAGATATTTGGAAAGTCACGAACCACCGGTATGTTACTAAGCTCGAGAACAATCTTGCCTTTCAGGGCAAGACGATATGATCAAATGAGCGAGGACTTGACAAAATCCTAACTCATCAATCGAAATGTGCACCAGGAAGATGGACAAGGTAGCACGATAAATCTTAGAATGATGATTCAAGAACAAACACGTTAAGAATGAGGTTTTTGTCCATTTAACTACCAAGCAACAAGGTTGCTAGGAGTATTGATTTCACACATCACGATTCACTTGTCGACATTCCGGTTATAACCACACGGAACCGAGGAATGAGTAATGATGACGAGAAGTATCACTGTACCAAGAGTTCATAGGATGGTGTGCAATTCCTATAACAATCCCGATATAAAAGATGGTAATACTCCAAGGTAGAACAGAGCAAAAGCTGGATTAGCAATTTGTTCTGCGGAGCACAACTTCTTTGACCCAATCCTGGATATGGAAGAGGTACTGGAGTTTGTTTCTCCTAGTCATTCCGCGATAGAATGGCTTGACGGACCACAAGAGTAATAGGCATCGATAAACGAACGCACACATACTCTTGACTATCAATTGATAGACGAAGGTCAGTAGACAACTAAAGAGGGACAACTCAAAGGAACATATAACTTTCTGAGTTGTGGATGCATAGATTAGTATGTCGAACCAAGTTCAACATAATTCTTCCGGATAACCCATGCAGAAAGGTTGTGCTGGCAGAGTCACAATATAGCATGGAGAACTCATCGAGAGCACTCTTGTTGACATCTTTTGGTTCAGAAGAACTCCTGCCAAGAATGGTTCATGGTAATTGGAAGAAGGATGTACCACGAACCTCGAGAACTATCGCAAAGGTTACTAATATCCTAAAGGAACTAGCAAACACTATCAACATGAGGTAAGTAGAGTGAATCTCGGGTTCAAAACCCAGGAGTAGAATACCTACTACTAAGTAGCATCACGGAATGCTTTCGAGAATAAAGGCCAGAATCATCACGCTAGGACACAAATCATGGCTAGACCACTAGATGATCCCCTGAGACACCTAGGGTCATAATAATAATTCCAACATAAATGTCAAGGCAATAGAATACCTCAACTCAACAATTAGTGTGATTGAGCTGGCATAAAGGAACATTGAAACCAGAGGGAAAGGATTTTGCAAATGCATCAGACTATTTAGAAACCTGGGATGACTCGGACAGCATAACGGCTGTAAATGCTCAGAAAAGATTTGAGACATACTACAAAATGGTGGCATAACCACTCAGAAGCACAATATCAAGGTTCCAAGATCAACAATTAACATACGGAAGTAGTAGGAACTGAACTGAGACTTAACTCCAACAATCTTATAAGTCTACTGATTAGTAACACGTGATCCTTATAGAAAGAAGAGATAGCCTAGTTCTTAATCCCCGTAGGAAAGATAAGATGACTCAGATCAGAAGGGCATAAGGTACAAGGAGTAAAAGAGCCTTACGTTCCATCCCACAATCAATTCCCTTATATAACTAAAGAATTTCTAGACTCAACTTCGACCATTTTGGCTTGGTAAACCTACAGGCAGTCAAGCTCTGATACCAACGCTGTCAGGACCCCGACTCAATGCCACATCGATCTAGCATGTAACACCTCATATCACTTTGCGGCCTCACGCACGGTATTCCCACGGGTGTTGCCTTACCTTTGCCCGGGACCGTTTGCGTCTTTTGGCACACGTATATGATGGTGTCGCTAGCATCCATATGATAAGGAGCCCGGGCTGCCATGGCTAGTCGTAAACCCAAAGTGGCACAAACTTACAGGGACAGGCATCCATGACCCAACATCGAACGTGTCGGTCATTAGCGAGTGAATCCAGGCTGTAGCACTTGGCTAGCAGGACTCCGGTGAACCGGGCTGTAGCGGGCTAACAGGACTCCGGTATTCATCGCGTGACATTTCCCCGAAGGGACAGACACAGGAACGAAGAAGGACACATGCCGGCCAGCCTAAGTGTTCCGGAGCAGTGGCAAGCTACCATGGCTCAGTGGAAACACTAGGAGACATTTCCCGGTAAGAGAGGCTACTAAGGATAAACAACTAGATAGTCAGATCCCACGCATACCAAGCATTTCAATAACATACACACAATATGCTCGATAGGTGCAAACACAACATGGCATCACAACATGACTCTACAACTCAAGTATTTATATTCAATAGGCTCCGAGGAGCGAGATATTACAATCATGGGTCTCATGACCCAACACTCAGAGCATACAAGTCAAAGCACAAGCGGAAGCTATCATGTCTGAGTACAGACATCTATAAATGAAAAAGGCTAAGAAGCCTGACTATCTACCAGATCCTGCCGAGGGCACAAGATCGTAGCTGAGGTAACAAGCTAAACGTCGAAGTCCACGCGGTACTACTAGCGAGACCGAAGTCTCTCTGCAAAAACATAAATTAAGCAACGTGAGTACAAATGTACCCAGCAAGACTTACATCAGATCTAACTACATATGCATCATTATCGACAAGGCGATGGTGGAGTTTGACTGCAGCAAGCCAGCTTTGACTCGGTGGCTATCCTGAACTACGACTGCAAGTAACTCTTTTGAGGTGGCGCACACAAGTCCACATATTCACCAACCAATACACCACTATGGATTCGCTCCCGTCTCCCTACGAGAACGCCATCCATAGCACTCACGCTTATCTTGCGTATTTTAGAGTATCCACTTTCACTTGTCTATGAACTATGCAAGGGGTCCAAGTTTCCATATCCGAGGAATCCGGCTATTCGAATAGATAATGATAACCCTGCAGGGGTGTACTTATTCACACATGCTTTCGCAACTTATCGCCCTGTACACGTCATGTACCTCGGCAACCTTCAAGCGGAAGCCGGGCGAGGGAGTTGGCCACGACCTGACTAACCGAACAAGTCTCTAGTCCAGGTTTATCGCCTATTCGGGTTCCATCCACAAGGAGATCCGGCCGGGGTGTTGCTCACGGCCCCAAACGATGTGTGCAGGGTTCCCAAGCCCACCTCGACTTGTGGATGTATGCTTGGTACACCGTGCCACTGTGCCTAGTCTGTCCCAAGCCCACCTGTACCGGGTGCCACTTGGTAGACTACTAACACTACCTACAAACACCAGAAACTAGTTGTAACTCCTGGACAGAGATCATGTTGATTAATAAGTCGAGAGGGGTCGAGTTACCGGAACCCAATGTGTGGTAGTAACTGGTCATGGATCACAAACACAGAACTCAGTTCCTGAAGACGGCTGCAATGAGACAACCCACCATGTACTCCTACATGGCCTCTCACCGCTACCTTTACCAAATCGTGTTCACACACTTAGCTCACACACAGTAGGACATGTTCACACGCCTCTGATTCATCCCCGATGAATCAGACCTGACTCAACTCTAAGCAGTAGCAGGCATGACAAACAAGCATGAATGAGTAGGCACATCAGGGCTCAAACAACTCCTACTCATGCTAGTGGGTTTCATCTATTTACTGTGACAATGAAAGGTCATGCAAAGGATAAAGGGGTTCAGCTACCGCAGCAAGTAACAAATATGTCGTTGTTGTCCTAATGCAGTAAAAGAGAGCAGGAGCGAGAGAGTGGGATTTTATCCGAATGAACAAGGGGGTTTTGCTTGCCTGGCACTTCTGAAGATAATATAGCTCTTCATCGGTGTCATCGATCACATCGCCGGTACACGTCTATCGAGAGGGGACAATTACCGGCAAACAAGGAAGAACACAATCAATGCAATGCGACAATATGATGCATGAATGTGACATGGCAATATGATGTGATTTGAGCTAATGCAACTAGCTATGATTTAAATGAAGTTGGTTTGAATACAAGTTTCAAATTCAAACTCCATATATGATTATTTAAATGCCCTTAATTTGTTTTGTCCAAAACAGAGGACAAACATTGTTCAAACATGCATGAAAATGGTACAGATGGATTCCTTGATTTTTTCTGATAATTTTTCATATATAATTTATTTAATTTGGAGCTACGGTTGAATTTCTATGAATTTTTACAAGTTTATACAATTTTCTGGAATTTTCTGAATAAAAATAATCCAGAAAATGATTTATTGCGTCAGCACTAGGTCATGCTGATGTCAGAAGGTCAACTGGGTGCCCCAGGTCAAACCTGACCTGTGGGCCCTGCGTGTCAGTGTCTGGACTAACTAACCTAATTAAGATTAACCCTAACTAACTTGGTTAGCCGGGCGGGGCCCGCATGTTAGTGAGTCAGTGGCTTAACTAGAATTAGTTATTAATTAACCAAAAGTTAGCAGGGGCCGGGCCCACCTGTCAGTGAGCCTGGGGAAGTCAAACAGGCTCAAATCCCGGGTCAGTGGGGTCAAACCCACCGGCGACATGACGCAGGCGAGGCCCGAGACGGCGGCGCGAGCCGGAAACGCGCTACAGGGCACGGGCGAGGCTGTGCTTGGGCTCGTTGGAGAGCCCTTGTGGTGCGCATCGAATGGTGGTGGTGGCCGTGCCTGTGGTGCCGGTACCGACGACGGCGAGCTCGTGAGCGGCGGCCGGAGTTCGGCCAATGGTGGGTTAGGCGATGCAGGGCGCTAGGGGAGGCGTTGGTGCGTGCTACGTGCTCCTGGTGAGGTGTGGAGCACGGTGGTGTGCCCGGCTTCGAGCCACAGTGGCTCTGGCCACGACGGCGACGAGGCACGGCGGCGGCAAGCTTCGGCCGTGGTGGAAGATGGATCTAGGGGACGGGAACAGAGGGAGCGAGCAAAGAGGAGGCAGCAGGAGCTCACAGGGAGAACGATGAGGTGGTCAGCGAGCTCGGGGGCGTCTTTGGTGCTGCGAATCGAACGGCGGCGATCGCCGGCCGTGGCGATGAAGATGGCGGTGATGGCATGGCTTCAGGTCACCCGGCATCGCGTGCGTCGTGGTAGAGCTTCCCGGACCCAAGGCGGAGCTCATGGCCTAACTGGCTGGGCGTGGCGATGCTGGTGGCTCCGGTGGTGCTCGTCGGCGGTCTCGGGTGCGTCCGGGGATGAGCGAGGGAGAGAGACAGAGGAGGGAGAGGGGATGCAGCGGGTGAGGGAGAAGAGCGAGGGGACACGGGGCGTCGTCGTGGCGTTGCTAGGAGGGCCAGGGAAGCAGGAGGTGGCCGGGGCGGCGTCGGCGCTCGCCCCGAGTTGCTTCGGTGCGAGGGGAGGAAGATGACAGGGGGGAAAGCGGCGGTGGGCTGGGCCACTGGGGGAGCTGGGCCGGCTGGGCTGGACAGGTAAGCGCCAGGTAAGTTGCTGGGCTTCTCTCCTTTTTTTATATTTCTGTTCTGTTTTCTTTATTTAATTCTTTTGCCACTGTTTTGAATTTAAAATAACTCAAACAATGCCAAAACTCCTGTGACTATTTTTATTTGGCTAGATGGACTTTTCCAAAAGCTCATAAAATATTTCAGGGGTATTTGAAATTATATTCTAGTTATATGAATATAATTCAAATTCAAATAGCTAATGATTTAAATTCAAAGTCCCAAAAATAAATCCTTTTAAAATGTTCATTATTTTTGGTTTGGATCAAAACCCTTGGCAAAAATATTAAACATCTAAGAAGAGCATTTTGGAACAATGAATGAGATTTTAGGGTTTTTGCCCTTCTTTTATTTAGGGTTTTGAGGCTTCTGAATTCCTCAGTTCCAGTTTCAAAAATTTAAACATGATGCACAGATGGAAGCAAGCATAGGACAGGCCAGAACTAGGGATGTGACATTTTGCATGTCTATGTTATTGTAGATCAATGGCCCGTGCTACCGTTTCTTTGAATTTTAATGCGTTCCTAGAGAAAGCTAAGTTGAAAGATGATGGCAGCAACTACATGGACTGGGTCCGTAACTTGAGGATTATCCTCATTGCTGCACAGAAGAATTACGTCCTGGAAGCACCGGTGGGTGCCAGGCCTGCTGCAGATGCTACTGATGACGTTAAGAATGTCTGGCAAAGCAAAGCTGATGACTACTCGATAGTTCCGTGTGCCATGCTTTACGGCTTAGAATCGGTACTTCAAAGACAATTTGAACGTCATGGAGCATATGGGATGTTCCAAGAGTTGAAGTTAATATTTCAAGAAAATGCCCGAGTTGAGAGATATGAAGTCTCCAACAAGTTCTAAAGCTTCAAAATGGAGGAGAATATTTCTGTCAGTGAACACATACTCAGAATGTCTAGGCACCATAACCACCTGACTCAGCTGGGAGTAAATCTTCTTGATAATAGTGTCATTGATAGATTTCTTCAATTACTGCCACCAAGCTATAAAGGCTTCATGATGAACTATAATATGCAAGGGATGAACAAGACTATTCCCGAGCTCTTCGCAATGCTAAAGGCTGCGGAGGTAGAAATCAAGAAGGAGCATCATGTGTTGATGGTCAACAAGACCACTAGTTTCAAGAAAAAGGGCAAAGGGAAGAAGGGGAACTTCAAGAAGAACGGCAAGAAAGTTGCTGCTCAAGAGAAGAAACCCAAGTCTGGACCTAAGCCTGAAACTTAGTGCTTCTACTGCAAAGGGCCTCGTCACTGGAAGCGGAACTGCCCCAAGTAATTGGTCGATAAGAAGGATGGCAAAGTGAAAGGTATATTTATATACATGTTATTGATGTGTACCTTACTAATGCTCGTAGTAGCGCATGGGTATTTGATACTGGTTCTGTTGCTCATATTTGCAACTCGAAACAGGGCTACAGATTAAATGTAGATTGGCTAAGGACGAGGTGACGATGCGTGAGGGAAATGGTTCCAAGGTCGATGTGATCGCCTTTGGCATGCTACCTCTACATCTACCTTCGGGATTAGTTTTAGACCTGAATAATTGTTATTTGGTGCCAGCATTGAGCATATATCTGGATCTTGTTTGATGCGAGACGATTATTCATTTAAATCAGAGAATAATGGTTGTTCTATTTATATGAGTAATATCTTTTATGGTCATGCACCCTTACCAATTGGTCTATTTTTGTTGAATCTTGATAGTGATGATACAAATATTTATAATATTGAAGCCAAAAGATGCAAAGTTAATAATGATAGTGCAATTTATTTGTGGCACTGCCGTTTGGGTCATATCGGTGTAAAGCGCATGAAGAAACTCCATACCGATGGACTTTTGGAATCACTTGATTATGAATCACTTGGTGCTTGCGAACCGTGCCTCATGGGCAAAATGACTAAAACTCCATCCTCCGGAACAATGGAATGAGCTACTGACTTATTCGAAATAATACATACAGATGTATGTGGTCCACTGAGTGTTGAGGCTCATGGCGGGTATCGTTATTTTCTTACCTTCCAGATGATTTGAGCAGATATGGTTATATCTACTTAATGAAGCATAAGTCTGAAACATTTGAAAAGTTCAAAGAATTTAAGAGTCAAGTGGAAAATCATCGTAACAAGAAAATAAAGTTTATACGATCTGATCATGGAGGTGAATATTTGAGTTAAGAGGTTGGTCTTCATTTGAAACAACATGGGATAGTTTCACAACTAACACCACCTGGAACACCACAGCGAAATGGTGTGTCCGAACATCGTAACTGTACTTTATTGGATATGGTGTGATCTATGATGTCTCTTACTAATTTACCGTTATCGTTTTGGGGTTATGCTTTAGAGACAGTTGCATTCACTTTAAATAGGGCACCGTCAAAATCCATTGAGACGATGCCTTGAACTGTGGTTTAGCAAGAAACCAAAGTTGTCATTTCTTAAATTATGGGGCTGCGATGCTTATGTGAAAAAGCTTCAACCTGATAAGCTCGAACCCAAGTAGGAGAAGTGTGTCTTCATAGGATACCCAAAGGAAACTATTTGGTACACCTTCTATCACAGATCCGAAGCTAAGATCTTTGTTGCTAAGAATGGATCCTTTCTAGAGAAGGAGTTTCTCTCGAAAGAAGTGAGTGGGAGGAAAGTAGAACTTGATAAGGTAATTGTACCTTCTCCCTTATTGGAAAGTAGTTCATCACAAAAATTAGTTCCCGTGATTCCTACACCAATTAGTGAGGAAGTTAATGATGATGATCATGAAACATCAGATCAAGTTACTACCGAACCTTGTAGGTCATCCAGAGTAAGATCCGCACTAGAGTGGTACGGTAATCCTGTTCTGTAAGTCATGTTACTAGACCATGGTGAACCTACGAACTATGAGGAAGTGATGATGAGCCCAAATTCCGCGAAATGGCTTGAGGCCATGAAATCCGAGATGGGATCCATGTATGAGAACAAAGTGTGGACTTTGGTGGACTTGCCCCATGATCAGCAAGCCGTGGAAAATAAATGGATCTTCAAGAAGAAGACCGATGCATATGGTAATGTTACAATCTACAAAGCTCGCTTGTTGCGAAAGGTTTTCGACAAGTTCAAGGAGTTGACTATGATGAGACTTTCTCACTAATAGCGATCCTTAAGTCTGTCCGAATCATGTTAGCAGTTGCCGCATTTTATGATTATGAAATTTGCCAGATGGATGTCAAAACTGCATTTCTGAATGGATTTCTGGAAGAAGAGTTGTATATGATGCAACCAGAAGGTTTTGTCGGTCCAAAGGGTGATAACAAAGTGTGCAAGCTCCAGCGATCCATTTATGGACTGGTGCAAGCCTCTCGGAGTTGGAATAAATGTTTTAATAGTGTGATCAAAGCATATGGTTTTATACAGACTTTTGGAGAAGCCTGTATTTACAAGAAAGTGAGTGGGAGCTTTGTAGCATTTCTAATATTATATATGGATGGAATATTGTTGATTGGAAATGATATAGAATTTTTGGATAGCATAAAGGGATACCAGAATAAGAGTTTTTCCATGAAAGACCTTGGTGAAGCTACTTACATATTGGGCATCAAGATCTATAGATATAGATCAAGACGCTTAATTGGACTTCCACAAAGCACCTGCCCTGATAAAGTTTTGAACAAGTTCAAAATGGATCAGTCAAAGAAAGGGTTCTTGCCTGTGTTACAAGGTGTGAAGTTGAGTCAGACTGAATGCCCAACCACCGCAGAAGATAGAGAGAAAATGAAAGTCATTCCCTATGCTTCGGCCATAGGTTCTATCATGTATGCTATGTTGTGTACCAGAACTGATGTGTGCCTTTGTGTAAGCATAGCAGGGAGGTACCAAAGTAATCCCGGAGTGGAGCACTAGACAGCGGTCAAGAACATCCTGAAATACCTGAAAAGGACTAAGGGTATGTTTCTTGTTTATGGAGGTGAAAAAGAGCTCGTCGTAAACGGTTACATCGATGCAAGCTTTGACACTGAATGCAAACCAGATGATTCTAAGTCGCAAACCGGATACGTATTTTTATTGAATGGAGGAGCTGTCAGTTGGTGCAGTTCCAAGGAGAGCATCGTGGCGGGATCTACATGTGAAGCGGAGTACATTGCTGCTTTGGAAGCAGCAAATGAAGGAGTCTGGATGAAGGAGTTCATATCCGATCTAGGGGTCATACCTAGTGCATCGGGTCCAATGAAAATCTTTTGTGACAGTACTGGTGCAATTGCCTTGGCAAAGGAATCCAGATTTCACAAGAGAACCAAGCACATCAAGAGACGCTTCAATTCCATCTGTCATCAAGTGTCGGAGGGGGACATAGGGATTTGCAAGATACATACGGATCTGAATGTTGTAGACCCATTGACTAAACCTCTTCCATGAGCAAAACATGATCAGCACCAAAGCTCCATGGGTGTTAGAATGATTACTATGTAATCTAGATTATTGACTCTAGTGAAAGTGGGAGACGGAAGGAAATATGCCCTATAGGAAATAATAAAGTTATTATTTATTTCCTTATTTCATGATAAATGTTTATTATTCATGCTAGAATTGTATTAACCGGAAACTTAGTGCATGTGTGAATACATAGACAAAACATATTGTCCCTAGAATGCCTCTACTTGACTAGATCGTTATTCAAAGATGGTTATGTTTCCTAACCATAGACATGTGTTGTCATTTGATGAAAGGGATCACATCATTAGGATAATGATGTCATGGACATGACCCATCCTCAAACTATGAGACTATGCAACTCCCGAATACCGGAGGAACACTTTGTGTGTTATCAAACGTCACAATGTAAATGGGTGATTATAAAGATCCTCTACAGGTGTCTCTGAAGGTGTTTGTTGGGTTGGCATAGATCGAGATTAGGATTTGTCACTCCGTGTTTCGGAGAGGTATCTCTGGGCCCTCTCGGTAATGCTCATCACTATAAGCCTTGCAAGCATTGTCACTAATGAGTTAGTTACGGGATGAAGTATTACAGAACGAGTAAAGAGACTTGCCGGTAACGAGATTCAACTAGGTATAATGATACCAATGATCGAATCTCGGGCAAGTAACATACCGATGACAAAGGGAACAATGTATGTTGTTATGCGGTTTGACTAATAAAGATCTTCGTAGAATATGTAGGAGCCAATATGAGCATCCAGGTTCCACTATTGGTTATTGACTGGAGAAGTGTCTCGGACATGTCTACATAGTTCTCGAACCTGTAGGGTCCGCATGCTTAATGTTTGATGATGATTTGTATTATGAGTTATGTGTTTTGATGACCGAAGTTTGTTCAGAGTCCCGGATGAGATCACGGATATGACGAGGAGTCTCTAAATGGTTGAGACATAAAGATTCGTATATTGGAAGGCTACATTCGCACACCGAAATGGTTCGGGTCGTTTCAGATAAGTTTCGGAGTACCGAGGGTTACCGGAACCCCCTCCGGGAGGTTATTGGGCCTCATGGGCCTTAGTGGAGAAGAGAGAGGGCCGGCCAGGAGGTGGTGCGCGCCCCCTTGCCCCAATACGAATTGTACAACAGGAGGGCGTGGCGCCCCCCCCCCCCTTCCTTCTCTCCTCCTCCTCCTTCCCCCCTTCTCCAACTTGGAATAGGAATGGGGGGGGGCGAATCCTACTAGGTTTCGAGTCCTAGTAGGACTCCCCCCATTGCGCGCCTCCCCTCTTGGCCGGCCTCCTCCTCTCCCTCCTTTATATACGTGGCCAAGGGGCACCCCATAGACACACAAGTTGATCTTTTAGCCGTGTGCGCTCCCCCCCCCCCTCCACAGTTAACACCTCGGTCATATCGTCATAGTGCTTAGGCGAAGCCCTGCGCCGGTAACTTCATCATCACCATCGCCACGCCGTCGTGCTAACGAAACTCTCCCTCGGCCTCAACTGGATCGTGAGTACGAGGGATGTCATCGAGCTGAACGTGTTCTGAATACGGAGGTGCCATACATTCGGTACTTAGATTGGTTGGATCGCGAATACGTCGACTACATCAACCACATTGACTAACGCTTCCACTTTCGGTTTACGAGGGTACGTGGACACACTCTCCCCTCTCGTTGCTATGCATCTCCTAGATACATCTTGCGTGATCGTAGGAATTTTTTTGTAATTACTGCGTGCCCCAACAGAGCTCCCCCATATCATTGCAATAGCACTTATGCCGCCCCAATTTCTGCTTAAGGGGAAGAAAACGACGATTCTTCTCTAACATCAGAACTGCTAAACCGGCGTTGATACTATATAATGAGTGTATAACGGCTAAGATCCGGCGCACCCAATTGGTTGTTGACTTGCCCTCACCTTGGACGCAAGAGTCCAAATCCAGAATCGACATAGGCTGCTTGCAAGTGTCTTTAAAATTTTGAATAAATCGCTTTTTCAACTCCGCCCATGACCCGATGGAGTCAGCAGGCAGCCCCTTTAACCAAGTACGAGCCGGCCCATCCAACATTATGGTGAAATACTTGGTGCATGCAGCATCACTAACATCCAACATCTCCATAGCCATCTCATAGCTCTCAATCCAAGCCTCTGGGGGCTGATCCGCCATGTAGTTAGGCACCTTGCGGGGGCCCTTTAAATCCTTAGGCAAGCGCTCGTTGCATAGAGCTGGCACTAAACATGGCACACTCAAGGTTCTAGAGGCCACTCCTGCCTCCACAGACGCTGATAGATAAACCGGAGATTGTTGTTGAGCCGCCAATTGAGCTGCGAGCTCTGCCTCACGCCGCGCTCTGCCCTAGTCCACCAAAGCCTGAGCATCATTACCAGTGCGCGGCGGGTCAGGCCTACGTGGCTTATTGCAGTGTTGCTCAGTGCTCGACACGGCTGGCTCATCAATGTGTCCGCTACAACTCCAGCTTGGATGCGGGGTCGAATGAATCCATTCACTACTATATGAATAAGCCGCCTGTTGAGCCACAACCATCTCAAGAAGTTCTCCGTCTCGCCGTATATCCATCATAGCTGGCGACTCATCCTGAACCGGGAGAGCCGCCAATTGAGTAGCCGCAGCTATCATGTTATCCAGAGGATTAGAATAATGACCTGGGGGCGTCGGAACATGCCAAGGAGGGGTCAAATTCAAACGTGGGGGGTCTGCAGCACATGGCCGAACCGGTGTCCCAGCCGCTGGCGCCTCAACGGCTCGATCCACAACAGGCAGGTTACTGGTTCCTTCCCCAAGCGTGTTAAAAAGGTTTCTCGCATTGTAAACCAGGGGTAAATAACTCGCATGCCTTCTGTTAAATACAGCATTTGATGCATCCCGGTCCAAGCTCAAGAGAAAAATTTATGGTTGAAGTTGTACTTCCTCCCTCTCCAAGGCGGCTCGCTCCGTCGCCACCCGGGTGTTCTGCGCGTTTAAATCCTCCTTTGCTTGAGCTATCTCATCATGTAACTTTTCAACGTCCACATTATGTTGCGTTTGATTCACTGGGGTCACCTCTGCCGCCAACAATGTTGCCAGAGCCTCCAACAGATCCGATAAAACTTGAGCTGGCGGGTACATAGGGCCTCCTACCCCAGCTACCGTTGTCGTCGCTGAACCGGAGATCATTGCTGCCGCAGTTGAAGAATTTGGCCATGGCTGTGTACCGGCCATGAAGATTGTAACCCGGTTTGGCGGCTCATAGGGGTCCAGAATACCGTCGCCATCGGAACAGCCCCCAAGCCCACCATCCTGCACTTGATACATGGAATTGGTCTCGCTGATTGAGGACTCATCACCTGAATAGATGGCTATCTCGCCACCGGACTTAGATCCTCCTTCCATACTTCTTGAGTAAAGCCAACAAAGACATGCTTCAGGGCGGCTTGAACCTTGGCGGGTCACGCACGCTGAGCCGTCTCGACGATGTTGGCGCAGGTGTCTAGCTCAGCTTCCGACTCACCAATCTTACCGATGAAGACATGAATTCCGCCGAAGGGGACCCGGTACCCATACTTGATTGAGCTGGCCTCGGGGCCCTGGCCTGCATTGTCAATGTAGAGCTTGCCGCGACATTTCTTAGTCATCCAGTAGTGTATCCCTTGAGCCCTGCAAAGTTGCCCTTCAAGAACTCCATGCCACCGTGCGCTGGCCCCACGGTGGGCGCCAACTGTCGTGGAATTGTCACGGCAGATGCCCTAGCATGAGGAATTAGGTGTGGATCCATCACAACGTAGTTAGCTTGAATGGGTTAAATGGGACAACGGACATAGGATTTTTACCCAGGTTTGCCCCTCGCAACGAGGTAAAGGCCTACTCCTGCTTTAGGTTGTATTGCTTGGGTTTGGATTACCAGGGAGCGAATACGCTTGACCTAGTTCTCGACTTGTTATTTCTTGCCCTAATACACCGCCGGGTCACCCCTTTATATACACAGGCTGATGCCCAGCAGCTTACTGAGTCCCGGCCGGATCATACACAACGTGTCTGGCTCGGTGACAAAACTAAACTTTCCTTAACATACAAGTTAAACATATGGCAGTTTATGCCCGTGGGCCTCAAGTCTCCTCCGGGTCTTGGGCCTTCAGTAAGCTTGCTTCATGAACCGCCATCTTCAACATCTTCTTGGGCCTTCTCATTATGATCCGCCAGTGGTATGACCCGGCCCCTCCTAGGAAGGTCATACCCAATAGTTATATCCCCACCAGAGAGTGTGTATTTCATAGATCCTGCATTAGCAAATGACACAACATTAGATGGTAAGGACCTATGGGACTGGGCCATTAACATGGTCGTATGTATCTTCGAAAACATGTCCCATGTAGAATCATTTCTCTGGCCATATCATGAATGGTAAGTCAAGTAAACAACCACACATACACTTATTGTCTTTCAGATTTTCACATAATTCGTACGCTCATGGATTTCTTAATATGTAGGAATCACTGGATATTGGTATTCATTGTTCCAAACAAGAACACAGTTTACCACATGGATTCTGTCAGAGAGTCAACGAACACTCAGGATCTAACGCATCTTCAACAATTCATGGATAGGTATTGAATTCTATGATGTTGAAATTAATTTGCATTCATATCTGGTTCAATAATCGATGCTGTCAAAATTCATCTTCATTTGCAGTGTGCTCGCATAGTTGAAAACTAAACCAGGGAATTGATACATCCATTTTGCATCATGCTTTTATATTGATATTTATTGCATTATGGGCTGCTATTACACATTATATCACAATACTTATACATTTTCTCTCTTATTTTATAAGGTTTACATGAAGAGGGAGAATGTCGGCAGCTGGAATTCTCGACTAGAAAAGGAGCAAATATTAGAGACCTATTCTGCGCAACTCCAAAAGTCTTGAAACTTCACGGAGAATCATTTTGGAATAAATAAAAAATATTGGTCGAAGAAAATACCAGAGGGGGCCACTAGCTAACCACAAGGGTGGAGAGTGCGCCCTACCCCCTGGGTAAACCCCCCGTCATTATGGGCCCCCTGGCAGACGCCCGATGCCTATCTTCTCCTATATGGTGTGTTTTGATCTGGAAAAAATAAGAAGGAAGCTTTCTAGATGAAGCGTCGCCGTCTCGAGGTGGAACCTGGGCAGGAGCAATGTAGAGCTCTGGCAGAGCGATTCTGCCAGGGAAACATCCCTCTGGGAGGGGGAAATCATCACCATCGTCATCACCATCGATCCTCTCATCAAGAGGGGGTCATTCTCCATCAACATCTTCACTAGCACCATCTCCTCTCAAACCCTAGTTCATCTCTTGTATCCGATCTTTGTCTCAAAACCTCAGATTGGTACCTGTGGGTTGCTAGTAGTGTTGATTACTCCTTGTAGTTGATGCTAGTTGGTTTATTCGGTGAAGATCATATGTTCATATCCTTAATGATAATTAATACTCCTCTTATTTCGAATATGAGTATGCTTTGTGAGTAGTTACGTTTGTTCCTGAGGACATGGGAGAAGTCTTGTTGTAAGTAATCATGTGAATTGGGTAATCGATCGATATTTTGATGAGATGTATGTTATCTCTCCTCTACTGGTGTTATGTGAATATCAACTACATGACACTTCACCATGATTTGGTCCTAGGGGAAGGCATTGGGAAGTAATAAGTAGATGATGGGTTGCTAGAGTGACAGAAGCTTAAACCCTAGTTTATGCGTTGCTTCCTAAGGGGCTGATTTGGATCCATATGTTTCATGCTATGGTTAGGTTTGCCTTAATTCTTCTTTCGTAGTTGTGGATGCTTGCGAGAGGGGTTAATCATAAGTGGGAGGCTTTTCCAAGGAAGGGCAGCACCCAAGCAACGGTCCACCCACATATCAAATTATCAAAGTAACAAACGTGAATCATATGAGCATGATGAAAACTAACTTGGGAGCGCTTTGCTTTATATAAGAGTTCGTCCAGGATTGTCCTTTGCTACAAAACGTATTGGGCCACCTTGCTGCACCTTGTTTACACTTGTTACTTGTTACCCGTTATAAATTATCTTATCACACAACTATCTGTTACCGATAATTTTAGTGCTTGCAGAGAATACCTTGCCAAAAACCGCTTGTCATTTCCTTCTGCTCCTCGTTGGGTTCGATACTCTTATTTATAGAAAGGACTAAGATAGATACCCTATACTTGTGGGTCATCAAGACTCCTTTCTGGTGCCGTTGCCGGGGAGTGAAGCGCCTTTGGTAAGTGGAATTTGGTAAAGAAACATTTATATAGTGTGCTGCAATTTACGGTTACTTGTTACTATAGAAAATAATCCTTTGAGGGGCTTGTTCGGGGTATCTTCACCTCAACCGGAAGAGCAAAGAGTTGCTCCTCAACCTACTGCACCTACTGAAAATATTTATTATGAAATTCCTTCGGGTATGATAGAGAAACTGGTAGCTAATCCTTATGCAGGAGATGGAACATTACATCCCGACACCTAATCTATGTGGATGAAGTTTGTGGATTATTTAAGCTTGCAGGTATGCCCGAGGATGTTTTCAAGAAGAAGATGTTCCCTTTATCTTTGAAGGGAAAGGCATTGACATGGTATAGGCTTGTGATGATATTGGATCATGGAATTACAACCGATTGAAATTGGAATTTCATCAGAAGTTTTATCCAACACATCTAGTTCATCGTGATCGGAATTATATATATATATATATATATATATATATATATATATATATATATATATATAATTTTTGGCCTCGTGAAGGAGAAAGTATCGCTCAATCTTGGGGGAGGGTTAATTCAATATTATATTAATGACCCAATCATGAGCTTCCAAGAGAGATTACTACTAAGAAAAATTATGCTCGGCTTTCTCATAATGATCGATCCATGGTCGATACTTCTTGTACTGGTTCTTATATGAAGAAGGATATTGAATTCAAATGGGATTTATTGGAAAGAATTAAATGCAACTCTGAGGATTGGGAACTCGACGAAGGTAAGGAGTCAGGTATAAACCTTAAGTTTGATTGTGTTAAATCTTTTGTGGATACCGACGCTTTTCGTGATTTTAGCACTAAATATGGACTTGACTCTGAGATAGTAGCTTCTTTCTGTGAATCATTTGCTACTCATGTTGATCTCCCTAAGGAGAAGTGGTTTAAATATCATCCTCCCATTAAAGTTAAAGTAGTAGAATGTATTAAAGTTGAAGAAGAAACCATTACTTATAATGTTGATCCTATTGTTCATACTGCTTATAATGAGAAACCACCTTTTCCTATTAGAATAAAGGATCATGCTAAAGCTTCAACTATGGTTCGTAAGAGTTATACTAGAACACCTACAACCCCTGAACAAATTAAAGTTGAGCCTAGTATTGTTATGGTTAAGGATCTCTTGGCCGATAATGGGCATGTTATTTATTTCTGTGATGAAGCTGCTACAATTGCTAAACCTGGTATGAAAGATAAACACAAACCTGTTGTTGGCATGCCTGTTGTTTTTGTTAAAATAGGAGATCATTGTTATCATGGCTTATGTGATGTGGGTGCTAGTGTGAGTGCAATTCCTTATTCCTTGTATGAAGAACTTATGAACGATATTGCACCTAAGATATTGATGTTACTATTAAGCTTGCCAATAGATATATTATATCACAAATTGGGATTGTTAGAGATGTTGAAGTCTTGTGTGGGAAAATTAAATACCCTACTGATTTTCTTGTTCTTCGTTCCCCAGAAGATGATTTTTGTCCCATTATATTTGGTTGACCTTTCTTGAATACCGTTAATGCTAAGATAGACTGTGAGAAAGATATTGTTATTGTTGGTTTAGGGGACATGTCTCTTGATTTTAATTTCTCTAAATTTCATAGACAACCCCATGATAAAGAATTTCCTAGTAAGGATGAAATTGTTGGTCTTGTTTCTATTGTCGTACCTCCTACAGATCCCTTAGAACAATATTTGCTAGACCATGAAAATGATATGTTTATGAATGAAAGAAGGGAAATAGATGAAGTATTCTTTAATCAAGGGCCTACTTTGAAACACAATTTGCCTGTTGAAATCCTCGGAGATCCTCCTCCACCCAAGGGTGATCCCGTGTTTGAGCTTAAACAATTACCTGATACTCTGAAATATGGTTATCTTCATGAAAAGAAGATATATCCTGTTATTATTAGTGCTAACCTTTAAGAGCATGAAGAAAAGAAATTATTGAAAACTCCGAAGAAGCACCGTGCCGCTATTGGATATACTCTTGATGATCTTAAGGCATTAGTCCAACTCTATGCCAGCACAAAATAAAATTGGAGAAAGATGCTAAACTAGTTGTTGATCATCAACGACGGTTGAATCCTAAGATGAAAGAAGTGGTAAGAAATGAAATACTAAAGCTTCTGGAGGTAGGCATAATTTATCCTATCACTACAAAAAAAACAGTTCCGTGATGATACGTGTTTGTCACAGTAGGTCGCGTTTTTTGTCATGCATGTACATCCATGACAAATATATGACAGAATCAAGATAGTCATACTTGTGCTGTCATAGAAGTGCTCCATGACATTACCAAAATTATCATCACAGAAGTGTCCACTTCCATGATGATAAATTGCGCGTCACAGAAGTGATTTCGTCAAGGGTGACCGACACGTGGCATCCACCGTAACCTAATGCCGTTAAGCTATCGGGTCGGGTTTTGGATCCGATAACCCGTTAACAGCCCCGGCGAAGGGGGATTTTCCACGTGTAAAATCATCATTGGCTGGAGGAGACACGTGTCAGGTCCGCGTTGGCACAGGTGTCACTCATCCAATGGGCGATACGCGCCTATGATATGTTGACACGTCGACCAGCCCATCAAGTTTAATTGGGCCGACCCAACTAAAGGCCCACAAGTTTTTGCGGACCATAATGGGCCGGCCCAGCTAAAGGCCCACAAGATTTTGCGGACCATAATGGGCCGGCCCAGCTAAAGGCCCATGAGATTTTGCGGGCCATAATGGGCCGGCCTAGGTAAAGGCCCACAAGATTTTGTGGGCCATAATGGGCCGGCCCAGCTAAAGGCCCACAAGATTTTTGTGTGCCATAATGGGCCAGCCCAGGTAAAGGCCCACAAGATTCTTGCGGATCATAATGGGCCGGCCCAGCTAAAGGCCCATGAGATTTCGCTGACATTAATGGGCCGGCCCAGCTATAGGCCCACAAGATTTTGAGGACCCTAGTAGGCCGGCCCATTAACTGGCTGCCATGTTTTGGGCCAAATGCCGGCCCATATTTGATCCGGTCCATTAATGGCCTGCCACGTTCCGGGCCTAAAAGTGGCCCATATGAGATCCGGCCCGTTATAAGCCTACCACATTCTGGGCCAAATTACGGCCCAGATGAGGTCCGGCCCTTTAAGAGGCTTTGGGATCAATTATGGCCCATATCAGATTCGGCCCGTCAACTGGACACTATGCTTTTGGGCCCACTTGTTAAAGGCCCGCTTAGTAATTCGGCCTGATATTAGTTTTGGCCTGTTAAGGGCCCGTTTAACATTTTGGCCCTATATTAATTTTGGCCTGCTAAAAGCCCGTCATATAGTTGGGCCTAACTACAGCCCGGTTTGCATCCGGCGTGCTCGCTGCCGATATCTGGCTGGGTAAACAAGGACCGAGACAATTTTGGCCTATTAAAAGCCCGTGATTTGATTCGCACAATCATGGGCCGGGGTCATTTCGGGCTGCTACCGGCTAGTGAGCTGTTCGGCACGTTTCAGGCCCATCCTACATCGTGATTGCATGATGGCCCGATTATGTACCGTAATTTTACGGTATGGCCGGTTTACTGCGAAGACAGGATATATATACAGTAAAATAACTGCAGCATCGTGAATAAGAAAAAACCTAGACTATACTATAAAGAAATTACGACATATTACATCCACTGGGCATCAAAGTTCGCCACTATGATAATAAAGCACAAGCAGACAACAGATTACATACACTGGGCATCAAAGATCACCACCAGTGCAAATAAACACGCTGACAAAATAATATACAAAACCGACAGCACTTCAATAGAGTTGAAGAAAGGTTAGCCCTGCTGGAGAGCTGCAGCGCAAGCAGCTGAGCAAGATGATGAGACTGTGTTTGTTCAACACTTATATCTTCCTCACTCTGAAAGATAAACAAGCAGACAGATGACAGGTTTTGCACATAAATGTATCAGTGCTGACAATTCATCACATTTTTTACTGACGAATAAAGTGCCACAGTTTAAAATTGCATTAACACAATATGGTATTGTTCAGGTCAAGACATGGCAGGAAATGACATTGTGAAGGAGTTGGCAGCTTCACAACAACGCTGGATTGCAGATCAAGAACTCATAAGTATCAATGGTTAGTGTGCTGTCAATTTATACCATTTCAGATTGGCAAATAAAGAGACGGTTTAAATAATAGTAGAATGATATGACATTGTTCATAGTTAAGACATTGCAGAATATGACATTGTGCTGTAGTGGGTAGGTTCACCACACCACTGGATTACAGATGAAGAATAGAAGCATACATGCAGTGCAAAAGAAGATCACTTGCTCTGTATAGTTTAATTTACATGGTATGAAGAAGGAACTTGGTTGTACAACTGAAAACTTAAATTGAGAAAGGACAAACTTTTGTTTATGAACTACATAATAAACTTTAAATAAGCAATTTGATGCAAACACCAAAAATAAACAGTTGTTGCAGTCATGCCTAACCAAATATATACAACAAAGTTTGAAGGCTTGAGATGGACAAACTTACATTATTGGTGAAGACAGGCTCTATAAAGGCCTTGTCCATGCTGATGGGGGGCAATTCAAGAAGTTTACCACAAAATCTTCTTCAAAAGCATTGCCTTTATTCTACATTTTGTTAAGAGTAAATATAGATGTGATAATATACGAAAAATGGAGAATATTTAAGATAAGATGAAGAGTGATGCTACATAACCAAGTAGCTATAAATGTAAGTGCAGCGATACAGGCAAAAGGTACAGCCAAGAGCAATGCACAGCTAAACTTCTTCAGTACCAACCTTATGGTAAGAGTAAATATAGATCTGATGTGTAGAAAATGGAGGGCAAAGGAAAATAAGCTACAGAGTGATGGTACGTGAACAACTACCTGTCGTTATAAGTACACTGATAAAGGACATCATGTACTTACAAGAACAATGTAGAGCTAAAAAAACATTGGCATTGGATATATTCTACACTAATGTAACCATTCATATAGATCAGATAATTTGGAGCGAACAATTGATAAGCAAGCTATCATGCATACTGTTGTCACATAATGAACCAAGTATGTATGCAAGTACAGTGATACAGGACAACATGTACTAACAAGAGCAAAAGCAGCGGGCAACATATTTGCGATATCCTGTCGTTCTTTTCAAAGCAGAATTCTTCTTCGAGCAGATTTCCTGCAAAAAAGATCCGTAAGGCACATGCAGAAAAGTAGAAGTTCAAATTGTCATGTGATTTCATAGATAGTAGCTCATCCTAGGAACGAGACCAGTGCATAACAGGGTTTTTCCATTCAATGTGTTCTAAATTTAGCACAGGAGACTTCACCGGAAATTCGTTTATAGACTTGCCATCAAAGTGTGATTTCCCCAGGTAACACTGATACTGCTGCAATGCTTCCTTGAAAAGAACAAGCAAGCTTTGCTCGTCATGACTATCCAGATTGACCCTCGCCTAGTTATAACAATGTAATGTAAATCATTGATGTGTTCAGTCAGCAGAAAACAGGAAAATAATAACCATGAATAATAGCACTTACACGTAAGTTGGACAGGAAGATGTGAAAATGGTGTTTGTCTTCACTATAATCTTCCCTTGATGGGAATATATGCACGTAGTCCCTAACAACATTGAAAGCATTGTCTTTTAAACCGGGAATAAATGGAATGGGGTTCCAATCTGCAGGAATTGGTCGTCTCTGTAGTTGGGATAGGTCTTCGGCCGGTGGACTTGCTGTACTTTTTGCTGGATTGGGATTTTTCTGTGGTACAGCTGGTGCTATGGCAAATGAAATCGGTATACCTTTTGGTGGAGTGCAGGTTCTGTGTGGTGGGACTAGTGGTGTGGCCAGGGAAGTATAGGTACAGTCTGCTGGAGTGGGTCCTACATTTTATGTCACTGGTTGTACAGCCGATATAAGTGGAGTGCTGTCTGATTTCTCTGGCACCACCATGTTTTTCAAGGACTTTGCTGGTGCTCCTTCAGGTTCGGCAATCACCCTCTTCCTTTTTGATGTCTGATGCACAAGAACGACATTTGAGTGAAAAAACATGGCATGATGACAGATGGAATATGTATTGACAATGGATGGGCATGGAATCTTGACATATATGATGAGTAAACTAAGCAGATGGACGTGCAACAAAGTAGAAGAAATGCAAGACAACATATGCAAGATACCCGCAATCAATAAAACATTGCCAAATTAGAACAGGCACCTTGATGGGTGAACAGGACAGGCCATCTGCCTTTGACTCCTCGAGGTTAGAATAGTCATTAGGATCATATTCTGAACAAGAATCAATAGCTGGGGAGCGTATGAGTTTCATTGCATCCAGAATGGCACTCAATGCCTTGGTGCCAATTTTGTAAGTCATTGCAGTGTTTAGCTTCAAGAGTGGACTGCTGCTAGTGCGACACAAAGCAGCTACACAGATCATAGTGTAGATATAACGGGAAAACCATAAGCATCAGAGTAAAATTAGCAAAGTGGAACTTGCTGGAATATATGTGCTCGTATTGCCAGTACGGCTAGAAAGGCTTCGGATACCAGCTCTCTTCAAGTGAAGGTGCGGTACTGTTAATATCAGTGTAACTCTCAAAGGCGACACAGCTCCCCGCATTTCCTTGCTATTCTTATAGGATTCAAGTGGGCAGGCCCCTACAAATCCTATTCCTATGTTTACAAGATCCTACGATCAAAGAGGCTCAAAGTGTCCATCACAACCGACCGTATAGACCTCTACACTGCAAATGACCCTGCTCATCTTCAGTACAAGGAACATATTGTACTACTATCATACTCCCTCAGTTCCAAAATATAAGTCTTGGTAGAGATTTCCACTATGGATCACATAAAGATGTATCCAGATACATTTTAGAGTGTAGATTCACTCATTTTGCTCCATATGTAGTCCATGGTGGAATCTATATAAAGACTTGTATTTAGGAATGGAGAGAGTACATATTAAAGAAGAACAGAAGAGGAACATGGTAAAGAAGAGCAAGCAGATTTTGGATAATAAAATGTTGGTTGCGCAGTGCCCACACATGATGAACCAGAGCGCATTAAGAATGCAACTCCCAGCTGTCTCTCGACCATTTTAGGCGGTTGGATGAAGATCCTACGTCTCCTAATCCTTCTTTTTCCTCGTCTCTGATTCTTCCCATACAGAACACCACACGGGCCGCCGGCCCCCACCGCCTGTGTTCCTCCGCCACCCACACCCCCACCCGCACCCCAACCCCCACCCGCATTGAGTTTTGTTTGTTCGGCGAGGCCCCACAACCACCCGAGCCCCTTCGATCGCACCGGCGAACTCCGGCGAGCTCTAAAAAATCG
The DNA here is from genome assembly GCF_018294505.1 of Triticum aestivum. NCBI lineage: Eukaryota > Viridiplantae > Streptophyta > Magnoliopsida > Poales > Poaceae > Triticum > Triticum aestivum. The sequence continues at coordinate 128,247,679 of NC_057795.1, read as the reverse complement.
ACTGACCCAATTTTGAAATTTAGTCTACTGTTATTTAACTAGTGTGGAATATAAAAGGGGAAAACCATAAGCATTGGGAGTATAGTGTTGAGCGTGCCATGGCGGATCTGAAGGTGCAAACCGGACAAAGGCAACTTCGCAACCAAGACAAGAAATCAGAGTAAAGCAATGGCGATATATTTTCTTGCTGTGATAAATAAGTTGAGCAGATATGGAAGAGTACCGTCTCTAGTGCGGCGCCGTGTACGCATCTGCTGAGAATTTGACGGTGCTGCGGTAGCGATGGCTGTTGGCGGCGTGTGCTATGTCTTGAGCTTGCGTTGGTTTTCCTCGAAGAGGAGAGGGTGATGCAGCAAAGTGTAGCGTAAGTATTTCCCTCAGTTTTGAGAACCAAGGTATCAATCTAGTAGGAGGCTCCTCAAAAGTCCCACGCACCTACACAAACAAACTGAGAACTCGCAACCAACACAACAAAGGGGTTGTCAATCCCTTCATGGCACTTGCAAAAGTGAGATCTAATAAAGATAGTATGATAAGTTAAATATATTTTTAGTATTTTATAAGATAGATGCAAAAAGTAAAGATGCAAATAAAAGTAGATTGAAAGCAAATATGATAACAGATAGACCCGGGGGCCATAGGTTTCACTAGAGGCTTCTCTCAAGATAGCATAAGTATGACGGTGGGTGAACAAATTACTGTCGAGCAATTGATAGGAAAGCGCATAGTTATGAGATTATCTAGGCATGATCATGTATATAGGCATCACGTCCATAACAAGTAGACCGACTCCTGCCTGCATCTACTACTATTACTCCACACATCGACCGACTCCTGCCTGCATCTAGAGTATTAAGTTCATAAGAACAGAGCAACGCATTAAGCAAGATGACATGATGTAGAGGGATAAACACTTGCAATATGATATAAACCCCATCTTGTTATCCTCGATAGCAACAATACAATAATTGTCTTGCAACCCTTTCTGTCACTGGCTAAGAACACCGCAAGATTGAACCCAAAGCTAAGCACTTCTCCCATGGCAAGAAAGACCAATCTAGTAAGCCAAACCAAACTGATAATTCGAAGAAACTTGCAAAGATAACTCAATCATGCATAAAAGAATTCAAAGAAGATTCAAATATATTCATAGATAAACTTGATCATAAACCCACAATTCATCGGATCTCGACAAACACACTGCAAAAAGAGTTTACATCGAATAGATCTTCACAAGAGAGGGGGAGAACATTGTATTGAGATCCAAAAAGAGAGAAGAAGCCAACTAGCCAATAACTATGGACCCGTAGGTCTGTGGTAAACTACTCACAACTCATCGGAGGGGCAAGGATGTTGATGTAGAGGCCCTCCGTGGTTGATTCCCCCTCCGGCAGAGTGCCGGCGAAGGCTCCAAGATGGGATCTCGTGGATATAGAAGGTTACGGCGGTGGAAATTGTGTTTCATGGTACTCCTGGATGTTTTCGGGGTACGTAGGTATATATAGGAGGAAGAAGTACGTCGGTGGCCGCCCGAGGGGCCCACAAGATAGGGGGCGCGCCCTACAGGGGGGCGCGGCCCCCTATCTCGTGGGTCCCTCGGGAGCTTCTTGACATGCACTCCAAGCTCTCCGGATCATGTTCGTTCCAAAAATCACGCTCCTGAATGTTTCATTCCATTTGGCCTCCGTTTGATATTCCTTTTCTTCGAAATACTGAAATAGGCAAAAAAACAGCAATATGGGTTGGGCCTCCGGTTAGTAGGTTAGTTCCAAAAGTGATATAAATGTGTAAAATAGATCCCATAAACATCCAAAAGGGGTAATATAATAGCATGGAACAATAAAAAATTATAGATAGTTGGAGACGTATCAAGCATCCCCAAGCTTAATTCCTGCTCGTCCTCGAGTAGGTAAATGATAAAAAAGAAATTTTTGATGTGGAATGCTACCTAGCATAATTCATAATGTAATTTTCTTTATTGTGGCATGAATGTTCAGATCCAAATGAATACAAAATAAAAGTTCATATTGACATAAGAAATAGTAATACTTCAAGCATACTAATCAAAGTAATCATGTCTTCTCAAAATAACATGGCTAAAGAAAGTTATCCCTACAAAATCATATATTCTAGCTATGCTCTATCTTCCTCACACAAAGTATTTAATCATGCACAACCCCGATGACAAGCCAAGCAATTTTTTCATACTTCAATAATCTCAAACTTTTTCAACTTTCACGCAATACATGAGCGTGAGCCATGGACATAGCACTATATGTGGAATAGAATGGTGGTTGTGGAGAAGACAAAAAAGGAGAAGATAGTCTCACATCAACTAGGAGTATCAACGGGCTATGGAGATGCCCATAAATAGATATCAATGTGAGTGAGTAGGGATTGCCATGCAACGGATGCACTAGAGCTATAAATATATGAAAGCTCAATAAAAGAAACTAAGTGGGGTGCATCCAACTTGCTTGGTCACGAAGACCTAGGGCACTTTGAGGAAGCCCATCATTGGAATATACAAGCCAAGTTCTATAATGAAAAATTCCCACTAGTATACGAAAGTGACAACATATGAGACTCTCTAACATGAAGATCATGGTGCTATTTTGAAGCACAAGTGTGGAAAAAGAGATGATAGCATTGTCCCTTCTCTCTTTTTCTCTCATTTTATTTTTTTCTCTTTTTTCTTTTTTTTCTTTGGCCTTCTTTTTTTGGCCTTTCTCTTTTTTTTCTCTTTTTTTCTTTTTGTAAAGACCGAAGTCCCATCCCGACTTGTGGGGGAATCATAGTCTTCATCATCCTTTCCTCACTAGGACAATGCTCTAATAATGAAGATCATCACACTTTTATGGATTTACAACTCAAAGCTAGAACAAGATATGACTCTATATGAATGGCTCCAGCGGTGTACCGGGATATGCAATGAATCAAAAGCGACATGTATGAAAATTATGAAAGTGGCCTTGCCACAAATACAATGTCAACTACATGATCATGCAAAAAGCAATATGACAAAAGTAATGCGTGTCATATGAATGGAACGGTGGAAAGTTGCATGGCAATATATCTCAGAATGGCTATGGAAATGCCATAATAGGTAGGTATGGTGGCTGTTTTGAGGAAGGTAAATGGTGGGTGTATGGTACCGGCGAAAGTTGCACGATACAAGAGTGGCTAGCAATGGTGGAAGGGTGAAAGAGTGCGTATAATCCATGGACTCAATATTAATCAAAAGAACTCATATACTTGTTGCAAAAATTTAGAAGTCATCAAAAACCAAAGTACTATGCGCATGCTCCTAGAGGGATAGATTGGTAGGAAAAGACCATCACTCGTCCCCGACCGCCACTCATAAGGAAGACGATAAATAAATAAAATTGTGCTCCAACTTCATCACAAAGTAGTTCACCATACGTGCATGCTTCGGGAATCACAAGCTTCAACTCAAGCATTCTTTAAATTCATAATCACCCAACTAGCATGACATTAATATCACTACCTCCATATCTCAAAACAATTATCAAGCATCAAATTGATCATAGCATCCAATTCACTTTCTATGATAGTTTTTATTATACCCAACTTGGATGCTCATCATTCTAGGACCAACTTTATGATCATAGCAAATACCATGCAGTTCTAAAAGACTCTCAAAATAATATAAGTGAAGCATGAGAGACTAGCAATTTCTTCAAAATTAAGACACCACCGTGCTCTAAAAGATATAAGGGAAGCACTAGAGCAAAAACTATCAAGCTCAAAAGATATAAGTGAAGCACATAGAGTATTCTAGCAAATTCTAATCAAATAGGCTTCTTCCAAAAGGTGTGTACAACAAGGATGATTGTGGTAAACTAAAAAGCAAAGACTAATATAATACACGACGCTCCAAGCAAAACACATATCATGTGGCGAATAAAAATATAGCTCAGAGTAAAGTTACCAATGAACGAAGACGAAAGAGGGGATGGCTTCCCCGGGCATCCCCAAGCTTAGGCTTTTGGCTATTCTTGAATATCTTGGGGTTCCATAAGCATCCCCAAGCTTAGGCTCTTTCCACTTGAGGGAGTCCTGGACTAGGGGGTGTCTGGATAGCCGAACTATCATCATTGGCCGGACTCCAAGACTATGAAGATACAAGATTGAAGACTTTGTCCCGTGTCTGGATGGGACTTTCCTTGGCATGGAAGGCAAGCTTGGCGATACGGATATGTAGATCTCCTACCATTGTAACCGACTCTGTGTAACCCTAGCCCTCTCCGGTGTCTATATAAACCGGAGGGGTTTAGTTCATAGGACGAACAACAATCATACCATAGGCTAGCTTCTAGGGTTTAGCCTCCTTGATCTTGTGGTAGATCTACTCTTGTACTACACATATCATCAATATCAATCAAGCAAGAGTAGGGTTTTACCTCCATCGAGAGGGCCCGAACTTGGGTAAAAACATCATGTCCCTTGTCTCCTGTTACCATCCGCCTAGACGCACAGTTCGGGACCCCCTACCCGAGATCCGCCGGTTTTGACACCGACATTGGTGCTTTCATTAAGAGTTCCTCTGTGTCATCGCAATCAGGAAGGATGTCGTGTCCCGTATTTAAAGACGGCACCATTGCCAAAGGAGCTTTGGCCATCGGCCAAACTATCCGGCTAGGCGGTTTTCTTATGACCGCCTATTCGGCCGCCTCGCCGACGATGACCTCTCAGGTCATCAAAAGTGATCTCCACGTCAACTCGGAATTTGCCGAGCAGCTAGATCCGATGGAGCTCTCCTCCTTAAATGAGCTCTTGGATCGCATCGCCACCCTGGGAGTTGCTACAGACTACGATCAGATTGGGCTTTAAACCGATCTGAGAGAGATCAACTCTCCCCAGGCTTCCCACCATGTTGTTGTGGTGGAGGAACAACACGACGACTCTTCTCCTACATTAAGGACAAGCTATGTCCGAATTCCCGACCCCTCCATGCCGGATTGCCGCGGAGGGACGGAAGCCAACCAAGCACTAAACCTAAAGTCAGGCAGCGGGCCAGATTTGTCAGACAATATCCAACAAACCAAGCTTCCAAGTTCGGAAACTTTTTGGCCCTTGAGTCTTAGATTGGACGGGGTTCCTAATTTAATTCCACCCGCCCACCCGAACACAAGCGATCTATCTCGAATCCGGCAAGAGCCCGCTGAAACAATACATCATTACTGGGCCAGATTCCTCCTAGTTATGGACAGGATAAAGGACTGCCGTGAGGAAAGCGCAATCTCAATCTTCTGCAGCAATTGCACGGACAAGGGAATCATGAACGCCATAAGCCGCCGTGAAATTACACGCTTCGCCGACTTGGCATCCATAGTACGAAAGTACTGTGCGATGGAGAGTGCCTAGAAAACCGAAACCAAATTTTGGGACAATCCGGCTCCGAACACAACCCTAGTCCGAAATAAAAGGGTGCATCATATTCAGGCACCTGGGTTAAAAACCAAAAAGCAAAAACCCCCTAAAGGGCACGGAACCGTACTGGAGGGATGGCTCAACGGACCCTGCAAAATCCATAGTGTACAGGGCGCCACTCCAACACATAGCCTTCGAGCATGTTGGATACTACGGCAGGTGGCCGAAAGTGGCGAAGAGCTTCTAGCCCCAGAGAACCAGCCCAGCACTACCAGTACGGTATTAACAGTCTTCGAGACTTTCACATCAAATAATATGCGGAAACGAACACTCCGCAGCCTCGCCGAAGACTACCAAGTAGCAACAATAAATCCATGGAGCGACACGGCTATTACCTTTAACGCCAGTGACGAACCTAAAGTCCGAACAGCCCGAGCACCAACCGCATTGGTCCTCAGTCCAATAGTGGACGGCTTTCGCCTTACTAAGGTACTCATGGATGGCGGCAGCGGATTAAACCCCATCTACGAGGAAACCCTTCAAAAAATTGAAATAGACTGGAGCCGCATTGAGCGAAGCAGCACAACCTTCAGAGGAATAATCCCTAGTCGGGAAGCACGCTGCATAGGAAAAATTACACTGGATGTGGTGTTCGGCTCGCCGGACAATTACAGGTCCGAGGAGGTCATGTTCCAAGTGGCCCCGTTTAGCAGCGGATATCATGCTTTATTAGGGCGAGAGGCATTCACAATTTTTCAAGCTATACCCCATTACGGGTACATGAAGCTCAAAATGCCCGGACCCAACGGAATCATCACTCTTGCCAGTGATCCGGACATAGCACTCCGCGCCGAAAACAAGACAGCCGCACTAGCCCTAGAGGCACTATCCGAAGCCCTAGCGGCCGAGGAACTCACTACGCTACGCTCCACGGTGAACAGGGACGATGTGATACTCGATAAGAGATCCAAGTCCACCTCTTTTAAGCCAGCGGACGAAATAGTCAAATTCCAAGTCCATCCAACGGACCCTACAAAGACGGCCTCCATTGGGGCACAATTAAACCCTGATATAGACGCCGCACTGTGAGAAGTCCTTCGGGAAAATTGGGACATCTTTGCCTGGCACCCTTCAGACATGCCAGGAATCCCACGCTGGTTTGTAGAGCACAACCTAAATATCCTAAAAGGATTCAAGCCAGTCAAACAGGCTCTTCGGCGATTTTCTGAACCCAAAAGACAGGCAATGGGAGAGGAGCTAGCCAAACTATTAGAAGCCGGATTCATCAGAGACATAAAACATCCGGACTGGCTAGCAAACCTGGTAGTGGTACCAAAGAAGGACAAATCCTGGTGCTTGTGTGTCGATTTCAAGGACCTTAACAAGGCTTGTCCAAAGGATCCTTTCCCCCTTCCCCGCATCGATCAAATTATCGACTCTACCGCAGGGCACGATTCATTGTGCTTCCTCGACGCATACTCCGGCTACCATCAAATCAAGATGGTGGAGCCAGACCAAGCCGCAACGGCATTCATTACTTCATACGGACCATTCTGCTTCAACACAATGCCCTTCGGGCTCAAAAACGCCGGCGCAACATATCAACGCAGGATTCAGACATGTCTGGCAACCCAGATCGGCAAAACAGTGGAGGCATACGTAGACGATGTGGTCGTCAAGTCCAATCACGTCGAAACTCTAGTAGACGATTTGAGGCTCACATTTGACAATCTCCGAGCATATGACATTAAGCTCAACCCGGAAAAATGCGTTTCCGGCGTACCAGCCGGAAAGCTCTTGGGCTTCATTGTATCCGGTAGAGGAATTGAAGCAAACCCAGCCAATATCCCAAAATACCTCAAGCAAATACAAAAATTGACTGGATATCCCAAAATACCTCAAGCAAATACAAAAATTGACTGGATGTGTGGCGGCTGTAAGCCGCTTCATCTCCCGATTAGGAGAAAAGGCATTACCCCTTTATCGCCTCCTCCGGCGCACCGAATACTTCAAGTGGATGGATGCCGCCATGGCCGGACTCGAAGAAATAAAGGCCATATTGGCAACAAATCCGGTCCTGGCCGCGCCCATCTTGGGCGAACCAATGCTATTATATATCGCGGCAACACATCAAGTTGTAAGCGCGGTGCTCGTCGTCGAACGAGAAACGGAAGGACACAAATTCCCTCTTCAAAAACCAGTGTACTACGTATCCACTGTTCTAACTCCATGCAAGTCCCGGTATCCAAATTATCAAAAGACAGCGTACGCGGTGTTCATGGCATCCCGGAAGCTGCGACACTAGTTTCAAGAGTGTTCGATAACAGTAGCCTCCGAAGTACCTCTTAACGACATTATAAACAACCGCGACGCGACTGGCAGGATTGCAAAATGGGCCATTGAGCTCCTACCATTCGACATAACCTACAAACCACGGCGAGCTATCAAGTCGCAAGTTTTGGCCGACTTCATCGCTGAATGGACCGAAGCCGAACTCCCTAAAGAGTATGGCGCATACTCCAATTGGATCATGCACTTTGACGGCTCAAAAATGTTGGCCGGCCTGGGGGCTGGCGTCGTCCTGACGTCCCCAACCGGAGACACAGTCCAATACGTAGTCCAGATAATGTACACCGACTCGAACAATGCAGCCGAATACGAGGCCCTTCTACATGGTCTCCGATGGCAATCTCCATGGGCATTCAACGCCTAGAGGTCCGCAGGGATTCAAACCTCGCAATATCCCAAATAAATGGAGACTTTGACGCCAAGGATCCAAAAATGGCAGCCTACCATAACGCCGTCTTAAAAATGTCAGCTCGGTTCGAAGGACTCGAATTCCACCATATAGCCCGGGATAATAACCAGGCGGCTGACGTGTTGGCACGCATCGGCGCAAAGCGCGACGCCGTCCCTCCCAACATCTTCTTGGAGCGGCTTTTCAAGCCATCCGTATTATGGGAGGGAGAGTCCGGAAACAACATCTCAGAACCTACTGCACCGCCCAACACCGAACACTCTGACACAATCGGTGGCTCTGCCTATGAAATAACGCCTTCAGCCCATGAAATAATGGCAGTCATTGCCCCGTGGATGGAACCATTCCTAGCCTACTTAATCAGGCAGGAACTTCCCAAAGACCAAAACGAGGCCCGCTGCATAGTACGGCGATCTAAAGCCTACAAGGTCCATGAGGGAGAGCTTTATAAGAAAAGCTCAACCGGAGTCCTTCAAAGGTGCATCTCCGAAGAGGAAGGGCGAAATCTTCTGGCTGAAATTCACGCCGGACTCAGCGGGCACCACGCCGCAGCCCGGGCCCTTGTGGGCAAGGCCTTCCGTATAGGATTTTATTGGCCGACGGCCCGGGCAGATGCTCAGGACTTAGTCCAACTATGCATCAGTTGCCAACTCTTTGCTAATCAAAGCCACATGCCACCCACCGCCCTCAAAACAATACCCATCACCTGGCCGTTCGCGGTCTGGGTGCTTGACATGGTTGGACCCCTTAAAGGGGGAACCCACAAGCAAAAATACCTATTGGTCATGGTGGACAAATTCACCAAATGGATAGAGGCCAAGCCAGTTAAAACGGCCGAATCCGGACCTGTGATAGACTTCATATCCTGGGTAGTACACCGTTACGGCGTCCCCCATAGCATCATCACTGATAACGGCACGAACTTCACAGTCGACGAGGTTAAACTCTGGTGCAAAAACATGGGCATCAAGCTCGACTACGCTTCAGTCTATCACCCTCAAACTAACGGTCAAGTCGAACGAGCAAATGGTCTAATCATGAGTGGCATCAAACCCAGACTAGTGCGGTCCCTTAAGGAATCTAACACGCACTGGGTAGAGGAGCTCGACTCCGTACTCTGGGGGCTGCGGACCACGCCAAACCACACTACCGGATTCACACCATTTTTATGGTATACGGCGCAGAGGCAGTTTTGCCCTGCGACATAATTCATGACTCACCTCGCGTGCGCATGTACGAAGAAAGAGAAGTCGAGCTAGATCGGAAGGACAGTTTGGATGCCTTAGAATAGGAGCGTGACGTGGCAAAAGTTCGTTCTGCATTCTATCAATAGCAGGCTCGAAGATATCAAAGCAGAGAAGTACGGGCCAAAACTTACAATGTTGGCGAACTAGTTCTACGCCTGCCAGACAAGAAAAAGGACAAGCTCAAGCCCAAATGGGAAGGTCCCTTCATCATCGACCAGGTCCTGACCGGTGGGGCGTACAGTCTGTGAAATGCATCGGATAACCGACTCGAGCCAAATCCATGGAACGCAGCCCGTCTCCGTAGATTCTACGCCTAGCGCCGGACTCTGAGTTTGTCTCCCTCCCTCGTCTATATTTTATACTTTAACTGTCCTTTATTTTCCCCCTCTCTTTTTTTCCTTTTTTTTCTTCTTCTCTCACGGGCCTTCGGTTGCTCGTCTGCGCATTGTTCGCACACACTTGACGTGTTATCCGCACTCACTATACCTGGGGGCTTCTTTAACAGAAGCTTATTTATACGGGCTTTATACCCAATACATGTGTCACACTTCGCATGTACCTTTTATTCACCATTATATGCATCGATATGACTTAAGTTTTGGCCAAGCTGGGTTGCCTGGCTCCTGTGCTTACCCCTACGTTCCCGATTGTTCGGCTAGGAGGTAAAGGGAGCACCTCTGCGATTGTTACTGCCGGGTCAGCCGGATGTGTACCTCAGACTGGGTGAAGCCGAAAGCTAGCATTCTTAAGGGAATATTCGGTCGGTGAACTGAAAGATGATTTCTTACCTATTTATTTATCTGCCCCTAGATGCTTTCCTGCTTTTTTTGTAGTCCGGACATGCACTTTAGGGCATGCCTCCCAGGGAAAGGAACCCCTAACTGAACTATTCTCCCTGGAAGATGTTTCTTACTAACCATGTAATATAACATAACTAGTTGGGCACTTGTTTAATAAAGCACTAATGACCCTTACGCCTGGTCTCCATGCATGCCCCGGTCTCTTACATAACCGTGAGGGTATTCGGACACACTCCGGACTGTCGGGTCCTGAGGTTGAAGCGAAAAGGTCCGCAAAGACAAACGATCTACAATCCGACTAGAAGGCATTCTCAATGTCATTTTAAATTACACAGTCAAGCTGACTGACGATATTCCTCTTCGATACCATCTAATAAACTGTCTAGTTTACAGTCCCGTTGTGAATACTTTGCGGCCAATTCTACTTGGTCGTACACTAAGCTCACAGGGATCTCCTTCCCATCGGGCCCCACGGGTCCGACCTCGGCCATGTGGTTTGGGTCAGCCTTCGCGTACCGTGTCTTCACCATGGCCCAGGCCTCCCTGGCGCCTTGACGGCAGGCCGATATCTTCCACAACCGGAAGTGCCGCCGTGCTCCCTGAAGCTTCTCCACAAGCTCTCCAAGACCTTCGGGTAGGGACATGGATGGCCACAAGACCTGGGCGACCCCGCTCATCACCTGCCGAACTCGTTCGTGCAATTGCAGCAGCTCGGGAAGTTGGTCATCGATTGAACCGGGCATTTCCTCCGCAGGACAACCTGTGAGCACGCCTGCAGACATATTTCTGTCAAATTGACTTCCTCGCCGAACTCTTCTTTTCAAAAAAGTTCGCTCAAGCACTTACTATAAATGACGCGACGAAGCCACCAATTCTCCTTCATGGAGTCCGACAGCTGGGCCCGCACATCTTTTAGCTCCTCGCCCAGCTGGGTGTTGGCATCTTGGAGCTTATTCTTCTCTTGCCGCACCCTCGTAAGCACCTTCTCGCCGGCCTTCAGCTGGCGCAGTAGCTGTTGCTCGTCCGGATCTAGTCCGGCACCATCTGCAATATTATTGTCAGACTTATACACACGCCGCACTTCACAAACTATTTATCTTTCGAAGTATGTATTACCAGAGGGGGTCTCTGTGGCTCCTCCTGCGGAGGCTAGTGCGGCCTCAAGTTGGGCCTTGCACTCTTGAAGCTCCTGGGACAGGTGGGTATTCTTCTCCGTAAGATCCTGCATAACAAATGATCCTTAAATCAGTTATTCTAACTATTTTAAGTCTCGGGGGCTACTAGCATATATAACTGTCAAAATTCCTCACCCGTATGTCTTTCACATACTGCTCCATGGCTCTGGCTAGACCATCTTGAGCAGCACGGAGGTGCGCATCACCCGAATTAAAGGCATTTAACGCCTCAGGAGAGAAGCATGCGTCACGAAGAACTGTCCGGCGGCGCCTGTGATTCATGGCGCTCTCCACCTCAGATCTGGTGGCGGACAACCTGTCGGCGTCCTCCGTTGGAGGAGCACCCGACGTGGGCCTTGAGTTCGCCTCCCCCTCCGGACCTGGTGTTGGAGCCTGGCCGGTGGAGGCTGGATTGGCAACCTCTCCGGGCACAGTCCGGCGAGCGCTCCTTCTCCTGAAAAAACAACGAGCGTTAATATGCCTTCCAGGAATCTTTTCCGGAAATATGGGGGCACGCCATACCGTTGCGGCGACGTCTTGATTCGCGCCGCACTTCTTTTCCGCCTGCTGGGCCGAGCTGCCCCTTGTTGGTCAGCCGCCGCAGGTTCGGCTTCCCGCCTCAAAGGCACCTCCTGCGAAGCACCATTGGTATACGGTGGTCAGAAATAAGCATGGATGAGTAGTGCTATCAGGACTCCGGTCACAGTTACCTAGGAAACCAGAGATATTCCGGGGTAGTCGGCCGTAATGGCGACTAGATCATTGTCGATGCTAAGTTGGTGGAACACCCCATCGATCAACTCCACCTTTATGTCCGGATCCTCTTCGGAGGCCGGATCAAGGGATTGTTCCGAATCCTCTGGTTGTGGAGCCAGGCTGTGTATATCCTCTATGGCCCGGCGCAGTTCCTGCATCGAAATCACAAAGTGAGACACTTAACTTTGGGAATATGGATCAGATAGACAAACGTCCGCTTACCGAGCTCCGAGGGTTGTTCATGGAAAATCCATTCAATGGACTAGCACGGAGGAAGTCTTCCTTCTCCCCTTTGTACAGAGCGGGCAATATCTTCACCAGATCGGCGACCGATCCTAGCCCCTTGCGGCCATGGCGGGTGGCATCATCCTCCCCGTTGAAATCCCACATGGGGTGGCCCCTATACTGGAGCGGCTGCACCCCCCGCATAATGCATGTCACCATGACTCCAATTATGGTCAATCCGGAATGAGCCAATAACCTTATTCGGCCCATCAGATATTGGACGTCCCTATCATTCTCCCGTTGAGGGCTCCACGGGCGCCTACTCAGGCGTTTCTTCAGAGGGGTGTTGCTGAACTCTGGGAGGCCGATCCGTACTGGGTCCGGTAGCGGGGCGTCCTCCATATAAAACCATTCCGAAGGCCAGACTCCGGACGCCTTCTTCGGGGTTCCGGATAGATATCCGGTCCCGGCGATGCGCCATATTTCGGCTCCGCCCACTTGATATATCGACCCCTCATGAGAACAGGGAACGAGGCAAAACAATCTCTTCCACAGCGCAAAATGGGCCTCGACGCCCAAGAACAACTCGCAAAGGGCCACGAAGCCTGCGATATGCAGGATAGAGGCAGGCGTAAGATGATGAAGCTGGAGCCCACAGAACTCCAGGAGCCCCCGGAGAAATGGATGTATGGGAAATTCGAGTCCCCTTATTAGATAAGGGACGAAGCATACTCGCTCTCCTTTGGAGGTATTGGGGACGCTCTCCGCCTGCTTTCCACCCTTGTAGGTGGCAAGTCCGGCTCGAACCGGAACCATAAAGGCTGGGGGAAGATATCCCTCTGCTTGGAGCTTCACCAGCTCGCTATGCGGGACTGAACATCTCCCCCAATCTCCTGGCTGAGGGCTGGGAGCACGAGAGGAGGAGCCGCGTCGACTGTCCATGATGGAGTGGATTTTTGTCAGAGGCGCTTCGATGAATACTCGCGGAAGGAGGATGGTGTGATTCGGATCTAGATCCTCGCCTCTCTTATAGGCAGCCTATTCACGCAGCTAGGGAGTAAAGTGTAAAAATACCCTGGCTTTTCACATTCGTACGACACGTGGAAGAGGGCCATTATTGGACGTGGAAGCCAAGAAGCGCAACATTTATAAGGAAGCCGGACACCATTCGGCAAGCACATGGAATTTGGAGGAGAACCCGCCTTGCAATGCCGAAGACAACATGCGCGCCGGACTCGTCGTCATTGAAGCCTGGTTCGGGGGCTACTGAGGGAGTCCTGGACTAGGGGGTGTCCGGATAGCCAAACTATCATCATTGGCAGGACTCCAAGACTATGAAGATACAAGATTGAAGACTTCGTCCTGTGTCCGGATAGGACTTTCCTTGGCGTGGAAGGCAAGCTTGGCGATACGGATATGTAGATCTCCTACCATTGTAACCGACTCTGTGTAACCCTAGCCCTCTCCCATGTCTATATAAACCGGAGGGTTTTAGTCCATAGGACAAACAACAATCATACCATAGCCTAGCTTCTAGGGTTTAGCCTCCTTGATCTCATGGTAGATCTACTCTTGTACTACCCATATCATCAATATCAATCAAGTAGGAGTAGGGTTTTACCTCCATCGAGAGGGCCCGAACCTGGGTAAAAACATCGTGTCCCTTGTCTCCTGTTACCATCCGCCTAGACGCACAATTTGGGACACCCTACCCGAGATCCGCCGGTTTTGACACCGACACCACTCCTTATTCCATAGTCCATAAAAGCTTTACCCAAAACTTGAAAACTTCACAACACAAAACTCAACAGGAAATCTTATAAGCTCCGTTAGTGAAAGAAAACAAAACCACCACATAAGGTACTGCAATGAACTCATTCTTTATTTAATTTTGTGTTAAACCTACTGTATTACAACTTTTTTATGGTTCATAGACTGAATTACTAGCCACAGATGCATTGAAATAAGCAAACAACACACGAAAAACAGAATCTGTCAAAAACAAAACATCATGTAGCAATCTGTAACTAACGCAAACTTATGTAACTCTAAAAATCCTACAAAAATTGGAAGTCCTGGAAAATTTGTTTATTGCACAGAAGCAAATATAATCAATGCAAAATCACATTCCTGTGATTTAACAAAATTATATTCGTGCGTGCAAAGTTTCTGTTTTTCAGCAGAATCAAACCAACTATCATCGTAGGTTATCCTATAGGTTCTACTTGGCACAAACACTAATTAAAAGATAAAAACACATCTAAACAGAAGGTAGATGCAAGATTTATTACTAAACAGGAGCAAAAATAAAAAACATAAAGAAAATTGGGTTGCCTCCCAACTAGCGCTATTGTTTAACGCCCCTAGCTAGGCATAAAAACAAAGATAGATCTAACAAGTGCCATCTTTGGCACTAAATTCATAAGTAGCATGCAGGATAGATTCATAAGGTAATTTGACTTTCGTTCTTGAAAAGTGCTCCATGCCTTTCTTTAATGGAAATTGGAATCTAATATTCCCTTCCTTCATATCAATAATTGCACCAATCGTTCTACGAAAAAGTCTACCAAGAATAATAGGGCAAGAAAGATTGCAATCTATATCAAGAACGATAAAATCTACGGGCACCAAATTTGTATTTGCAACAATAAGAACATCATTGATCCTTCCCATAGGCTTTTTAATGGTGGAATCCGCAAGGTGCAAATTTAAAGAGCAATCATCAAGATCATGGAAACCTAGAATATCACATAAAGTTTTCGGAATCGTGGAAACACTAGCACCGAAATCACACAAAGCAAAACACTCATAATCTTTAATTCTAATCTTTATAGTAGGTTCCCGCTCATCATTAAGTTTTCTAGGTATAGAAATTTCCAAATTAAGTTTTTCATCATAAGATTGCATCGAGGCATCAACAATATGTTTGGTAAAAGCTTTGTTTTGACTATAAGCATGAGGAGAATTAACAAAGGATTGTAACAAGGGAATACAACCTTTTAAAGAGCAACTATCATAATCAAATTCCTTGAAATCTGAGATAGTAGGTTAAATATTATTAGAAGTTGAGGATTCTCCAATCTCACCTTTACCAAATTTAGCATCAAGATCTAAAGACTCCGAATTTTTGGGACGCCTTCTAGGCAAAGTTGATTCATCATCATTCCCATAATCATCAAAATTCATATTGCAAAACATAGATCTAATCAGAGACGCATCAATAACTTTAAGATCCTCATCATTATTTTCATGAAGTCTAGAAGAACACGCTTTTATAAAGCTTTCTTTTTTAGCACGCAATCTAGCGGTTCTTTCCTTGCACTCGTCAATGGAAATTCTCATTACTTTGAGAGACTCATTGATATCATGCTTAGCAGAAGAAGATCCAAGTTTAAGAGAGTTAACATCAAGTGAAAGTCTATCAACGTTCCTAGCCAACTCATCAACTTTGAGCAATTTTTCTTCAAGCAAGACATTAGAATTCTTTTGAGAAATCATAAATTCTTTCACACTATTCTTAAAATCAGAGGGCATCTTACTAAAATTACCATAAGAACTATTGTAGGAATTTCCATAATTATTAGAGGGATTACTAGGGAACGATCTAGCATTAAAATTTCCTCTATAAGCATTATTTCCAAAACTATTCCTACCAACAAAATTAGCATCCATAGATTCATTATTATTCTCAATCAAGGAAGACAAAGACATATCATTGGGATCAAGAGGAGTATTTTTAGTAGCAAACATCTTCATAAGTTCATCCATCTTTCCACTCAAAACATTAATTTCTTCTATAGCATGCACTTTTTTACTAGAAGATCTTTCGGTATGCCATTAAAAATAATTAGCCATAATATTATAAAGCAATTTTGTAGCATCTCCTAACATGATTTCCATAAAGGTGCCTCCCGCGGACGAATCTAAGAGATTTCTAGAAGCAAAGTTCAAACCGGCATAAAATTTTTGTATGATCATCCATAAATTCAAACCATGAGTAGGGCAATTGCGAAGCATCAATTTCATTCTTTCCCAAGATTGGGCAACATGCTCATGATCAAGTTGTTTAAAATTCATAATATCGTTCCTAAGAGTGATGATCTTAGCGGGAGGAAAATACTTAGAGATAAAAGCATCTTTGCACTTGTTCCAAGAATCAATATTATTTTTAGGCAAAGACGAAAACCAAACTTTAGCACGAACTCTAAGTGCAAACGGAAATAACTTGAATTTGAAAATATTATTATACGTATATTGCTTCTTTTGCATATCACACAAATCAACAAAATTGTTTATGAGTAGCGACATCTTCACTAGGAAGGCCGGCAAATTGATCTTTCATAACAAGATTCAGCAAAGCGGTATTGATTTCACAAGACTCAACATCATTAAGAGGAGAAATTGGAGTACTAAGGAAATCATTATTATTGGTATTCAAGAAGTCACACAACTTGGTATTATCTTGTGCCATGGCAACAAGTAATCCATCACACAAGCAAACAGAAAAATGGCAAGCGAAAAGAGAGGAGGAAATTGGGAAAGAGAGGGCGAATAAAAGGACAAGGGTGAAGTGGGGGTGAGGAAAACGAGAGGCAAATGGCAAATAATGTAAATGCGAGGGAGATGGGTTTGTGATGGGTACTTGGTATGTCTTGACTTGAGCGAAGACCTCCCCGACAACGGCGCCAGAAATCCTTCTTGCTGCGTCTTGATCTTGCGTTGGTTTTCCTCGAAGAGGAGAGGGTGATGCAGCAAAGTGTAGCGTACGTATTTCCCTCAGTTTTGAGAACCAAGGTATCAATCCAGTAGGAGACTCCTCAAAAGTCCCACGCACCTACACAAACAAACTGAGAACTCGCAACCAACGCAATAAAGGGGTTGTCAATCCCTTCACGGACACTTGCGAAAGTGAGATCTAATAAAGATAGTATGATAAGATAAATAAATTTTTGGTATTTTATAAGATAGATGCAAAAAGTAAAGATGCAAATAAAAGTAGATTAAAAGCAAATATGATAAGAGATATACCCGGGGGCCATAGGTTTCACTAGAGGCTTCTCTAAAGATAGCATAAGTATTATGGTGGGTGAACAAATTATTGTCGAGCAATTGATAGAAAAGCGCATACTTATGAGATTATCTAGGAATGATCATGTATATAGGCATCACGTCCATAACAAGTAGACCAACTCCTGCCTGCATCTACTACTATTACTCCACACATCGACCGACTCCTGCCTCCATCTAGAGTATTAAGTTCATAAGAACAAAGCAACGCATTAAGCAAGATGACATGATGTAGAGGGATAAACACATGCAATATGATATAAACCCCATCTTGTTAGCCTCGATAGCAACAATACAATACGTGTCTTGCAACCCTTTTTGTCACTGGGTAAGAACACCGCAAGATTGAACCCAAAGCTAAGCACTTCTCCCATGGCAAGAAAGACCAATCTAGTAGGCCAAACCAAACTGATAATTCGAAGAGTCTTGCAAAGATAACTCAATCATACATAAAAGAATTCAGAGAAGATTCAAATATTATTCATAGATAAACTTGATCATAAACCCACAATTCATCGGATCTCGACAAACACACCGCAAAAAGAGTTTACATCGAATAGATCTCCACAAGAGAGGGGGAGAACATTGTATTGAGATCAAAAAAGAGAGAAGAAGCCATCTAGCTAATAACTATGGACCCGTAGGTCTGTGGTAAACTACTCACAACTCATCGGAGGGGCAAGGATGTTGATGTAGAGGCCCTCCATGGTTGATCCCCCCTCCGGCGGAGTGTCGGCGAAGGCTCCAAGATGGGATCTCACGGATACAGAATGTTACGGCGGTGGAAATTGTGTTTCGTGGTGCTCCTGGATGTTTTCGGGGTACGTAGGTATATATAGGAGGAAGAAGTACGTCGGTGGCTGCCCGAGGGGCCCACGAAACAGGGGGGCACGCCCTACAGGGGGGCGCGGTCCCCTATCTCGTGGGGCCCTTGGGAGCTTCTTGACTTGCACTCCAAAACCGTTTGGACTCCGTTTGATATTCCTTTTCTTCGAAATACTGAAATAGGCAAAAAAAATAGCAATATGGGTTGGGCCTCCGGTTAGTAGGTTAGTCCCAAAAATGATATAAACGTGTAAAATAAAGCCCATAAACATCCAAAAGGGGTAATATAATAGCATGGAACAATCAAAAATTATAGATACGTTGGACGAGACGGTCATAGGAGCGGCGCCGGCAAGGTGGACGACGGCAAGGATGAAGCGCGAGGACGGGATGCAAGGATCCTGGTCCGAAGGCGTGGATGAGAGAGGTGGATCTCTTATAATGGACGATGGCGTCGGGGTATCAGCTCCGGCATGGTGGAGGAGGACGGCGGTGGATGGGGTGGCGGACGGCGGCGGACGGAGGAGGGTGGGGGTATTTTGGCGCCCACGGAGTACGAATGGGGAAAAGGGAGGTAGAGAGGAAGGGGGAACCATGTATTCAGGGCGCGCTTGTCTCAAATGCGAGGAAATTTACAAACTTAGCCCCCGTTTCAAATTTCTACTACATCACAGCAATATTAGTCGATTGGGGATAGGACGGTAATCTCGCATACACCGAATATTTGCCGACGAGAGTTTATTTTTGGCGCCCACCGTGTATGAATATGAATCGGGGAGGGAGTCGATTTCATCCGAGGACACACTGTGTTTTGGCGCCCACCGTGTATGAATCCGGGTGAGAGGCAGTTACGTCACGTTTGGGTGAAATTACAAATCTACCCCTATTGAAACCTATAGAAATCTAGCAGATAGGCATTGCGTGGCAGGGATAGGCAGTAGTAATTTCCATCTCGCAGATTTTGGTTTCGGGCGGTTACTGCGACTTTCCCCGCTTTGTTCAAAATTTGCAGAGTGCACGTTTACCATGCCAACTCAATTCGAATCCCGTTTGTATTCTATTTTTTTCGGGCGGGATCCATTTTCAATTGGAATTACATTCTATATACATCATTTTTTATATATACTTTCAAAAGCACAACAAAGAATTCTACTCCTTTATATGTATATTATGATTTACAAATACAACGATCTCGAAATCTTAAGGTTGAATTCAAAACAATTTAACCAAATTATGTTCTACTAAAATGTATGGATCAGTAATATCTACATATTAAATAACATAGATGTGTGTGAATTCATATGAGTATGCATGTTTGATATATCAATTTTGGTTCGAGTATGGATTACATGTATCATCATCTCGAATTCAAATATTTGAATCTCTTTTTTGTTCACTCCTTTCACGCCCATCTCTCTCGCGTGCATGCTCCTTCAGGTAGCTATCACTCTCTTTTCTCCAGCTCACGCGCACGCTCACTTCATGTTTCTCCTATCCTCGCAAACATGGTCTCTCGACGTCTCCCTTGAGAAGTTTCACACTCTCCCTATCATTGTACATTACACGGTTTTCATTATCCCTCACGTCTCTACTGTTCTCTAGTATCACTCGGTACCTAAGCTTTCTTTTTCACCGCCACACACACAGTCTCCACTCGTCTTTCACTTTATATTTCTCTCTATGGGATTCTCTCACACACCCTATATGTCTATACATATGACTCATACCACGAAAATTACTCTCTCTCTCTCTCTCTCCTGTAGACACAACATTTGTTGCGGTCTCCTTTTCGTCTCCATCCCAGACTGACATTATTCATTTGTTTACCGATCAGACAAGCCCGACTACCGAGTCCTCTCTCTCTCTCTCATAGACACACACACAACTCCTGCTTCCACTCCCCTTCCCGACTACCGTCTCTCTCTCTCACACAGAAAACCCTCACTTTCGCACCCCGACTCGTATTTCTATCACAAACATTTATCGACTAGCTAGCCTCTAGATAGGTTTATACACCCGCACACTCGTGCTTCCACCATCGCATACATGTCTCTCTCTTGCTCCTTGTATCTATGTAGATTTTTCTTCCCTTCTTGAGACATGCCCTCTCGATCGTGCACACACGCACTATCGCCTCATTTTAAGCTGATACCTGTCGCACACACACTCCTTGTGTCTTTGTCACACATGCACTCCGTCCTCCTCCACTCTCTCTCTCTCTCACACACATGGGCTTTTTGCAACAACTAGCAATATGCCCATGCGTTGCACGGAACATCAAGATGCATTTGTATGAGTACTTTATCTTGTGGGGGAAAAGGATGAACGAGGGAAGGCCTTATTTGCAAATGTGGAGAGGGGTGTGGGTATCTTTTTGCAAAATTGCCATAGTTTCCTTCCTATCCGTCAGATATAGATTGAATGGCCTATATTGCAGGATGGCAGGCACACGATCATCACCGACAATGGTTTTTGTAAGAGTAGGGATAAAAAAATAGAGTTGGTGATGATGGTGGGCCTGCCATCCTGCAATGTAGGTTGTCCGATTTATATCTGACGGATAGGAAGGAAAATATGGCAATTTACATGCACTCTTCACCACATTTGCAGATAAGGCCTTCCCTCGTTCATCCTTTTCTCCCAGAAGATATTGATGTTCCGTGCAACGCACGGGCATCTTGCTAGTAAGAGTAGAAATTAGACATATACCACTTCTCGAATCTTGAAACCAACAACATTCCTCCCTTATCTCATCAAAACCGCCAAAGGAATATATTTTGAGTGAAACATAACATATTTTTAGTGATATACGTATTTCAAAACTAGACTTTTTTTCTATCAAATCGGTGAATATGTATTAATCTACTTTGATCATGTGACAACGCATTGGCACATTGCTAGTAGTTATTATAATTTTTTGGACACCAGACAAACGGTGGAGTACATATACGAAGAGAAGAGGCGCACGCACGCAGTCGGCCTCTCGCTGTCTCGCACACATGAGTGTTATGTAAAGGTGACATTAACAAATAAACCCTAAAATCCTAGGTGCACGATTGCTGCATTCGCGGGTACCGGGTATGTGGTGGAGCACCTTTGTAGGAATAGTCAGCTCGCGTGATAATTTGATCCATAGGAGTTGATGGTCGGGACCACAGGTGAACGACTTGGAGCGCGGTGGCTGGCCAGTTGCCACAGATCGAGTAGCCACGTTTAAAATATTGTTTTTTAGCGGGGTTAAGAGTTCCGATTTTCAATGGCGCGTTATAAGTAGTAAGTAGTTTTTAGAACAATTGGTATGGAGCAAAAATGGAATTCATAGTACTACGTACCTCCTTGGCGTATGGTTGTACGAGTTTTTTTGCTACGGAGGTTGTATGGGTTTATGTTGCAAGATGTTGAACCTGGTAGTTCTAGGGCAAATACTATGGTTTAGATTTAGATGATGGTTTTCATTAATGAAAATAGGAAGGGGAAACCCTTCTTTGATTAAAAAAACTACTACCTCCATTCTGGTTTACTAGTCCCCATCGTACTTTGGGTCAAAGTTTGTCCATGAATTTTACTTGTAAAATGTGAATGGAAAACGAGATTTTGTTGTACCCAAACAAAAAAGGACTGGTGGGAGTGATTGCTCTGACACGGACGCGACCTCTCATAGCGCAGGCATTGAACCGGCGCGCCGACCAAGAGGGACACACTCGCTGCAGGCCCGACTGAGCACGCCTCCTCGCCGCGTGCAACAAGCTTAAGACTGCCCCTCTGCCTTCAATGAATCCGCGCGTGTGCCAGCAACACGTCTTTCCGCGAGCCGGCAGGCATTTTAGAACACAAAAAATGACTAAAATATAATTAATTTACACATGGTCTTGACTTGTTGTGCTCGCACTGGTAGCAGGAACTAGTAGAGGTTTTTCTTTATTTATAACTCTCCTCGCATTTGTTTGGCTTTGAAATGAATCATGGTTGTGGACATTATGTATGAAATGTGCAGATATCTGTGAACATGAGTTTGATGTGGAAGTTGAACTTGGAATGTCGGGCTTGCGCATGAACTATACCATGTCCAATGCTTCGTCTGTTATTGTTTGGAATGTAATTGCTTTTATTACATGACCCAAAAAAAACATTTTGTGCCACATCAGTAGATGCACGGACATCACAACAGGCATGATGACTAGATAAACATTTGAACCTATCTATTATGAAGGAAATTTTGTATTGACAACAGTTTTAGATAGCAGGAGACGCCTAGCTTGCTCTGCCTCTGCTAGCTTATTTCTGGCTTCTTCCATCTCTTCTCTGGCTTGGGTGAAGAGAGCTTCTGATTGCTCTTTTGGCTTCTTCAGGAACTCAGCTACATTCTCAAGGGATGATGCAAGCTTTCTTTCAGCCTTTACTAATGCCACGAGGACATGAACAGCTGACGACTCCACCTGGCTTGTGTGTAATCCAGCATCATCTGGGAATTTGCACCTTATGTCTAATCCAGCATCATTAGGGAACTGGCACCTTGAGTGTAATCCAGCCTCATTTTGGAAACATGATGTCGAGGTTGACCATACTTCCCTCCTCGCAGGAACTGCATCCTGACATGAAGTTACTTCTTTTTTAGATCAATACTCAGAGCAACCTAGATCCATTTAGTAGAAGCCAGATAAACATAACTCGGAGAAGTGAATTCAAAAGGAAAAAAAATATAAAAACAAACTACAAGGTGAGAACAGCCACTTCCTACATCAAGCTAAAAATGAAAGCATTAGGACGATCAAGACTCTTCTTATTACACATCGAAGAACACCACGCTTAAGAGAAACAAAAATTACAACATATACACATCGAACAACACGAGGCTACACAAAAGTAATTGAATGGGTGTTACTTACCAAAGCTTGTTTTACAGGTTTGGTGCAGCTCTTTAACTTGCCACGCTCCTTGAAGATGTCCCGAATATCCCGTGTTTGGTCTTCATTGCTCCTCTGCATGTTCGAACTCGTGCTTTTAAAATCTCAACATGGCAAGAAAAATAAACTACTAGGAATAGTCACGCATCTTGTGGGCAACATTAAAGCACTCGTCCTCCATGTTAGAGCATCTCCAACAGAATCGCAACACGTAGCGCTTTAAAAAAGCGTTTACAGTGCTGATATCGAGAAGTAGATAGAGTAGAGGATAGTTCTCAGCATAGATAGATAAAAAAAGATAATTCAACTAATCCTCGTCGTCCAACTCCTCCTCAGTGATGTCCTCCTCCGACGTCTGACTGTAGGCGTGAAGATACCGACCGTCGTCGGATTCCCAGGGCGACGCTGCTCCTAGCCTCATGTTGAATTGAGCATCCGCTTTTCGCCTACGCTTGTCCTCACGATAGGCGGCTCGCTCCGCCCTCCTCTTATCCCTCTCTGCCCTCCTTTGCGCATAGAACTCGCGCTCGTTGGTGATGTCCTGCGGGAAGTGTTGGCGCCACAGCACCATGGCTTCCTCGTCCATCTCGGCGATGCCAAGACGGTGCTCCCGCCTCCGGTTGTCGCGACGATCTTCGTCGGTGCTAAGCCGGGGCAGAGGCACAAGCTCCTGCGCCCGCTCCCGCGTCGGCACGTTGGGGAAGTTCAATATTCTACAAGGCCACCAGAGGCGCCACGCCACCGTGTCGTACGCGTGGGCGGCCTTGTTGACAGTGTCGAAATTGCCGAGGCCAAGGTGCATCCTGCGGAATTGGATCTCGGCGGAGAAGCCGCCAGAGGGGCGCGCGCGGACGCTGCTGTATCCCCAAGTTTCCCGGCGACGCGGCGGCATGGTGGCGCGGTGGCGGCGAGGCGAAAATGAGCGGGGAGAGAGCGGTGGCAAGGCACAGAGCGGTGGGAGGGCGTTGGATTTAATAAAGCGCGCCGGACGCCGGCGCCAAAACTATCGCACGCCCGGCCGCTTTTTCCCCCGCGCGCGCGCGATCCTTTCCCGATGTCTCTGCTATCTCTACTCTCTTCTCTACTGTTATATTTATTTTATATTTAATATTTAATATCTATCTCTACTTCCTTTATTGTCTACTTTTTTTTCTCTATACTTTTTTTTCTTGCAATATAGGTCGTCCGATTTATATCTGACAGATAGGAAGGAAACAAATGGAAATTTTGCAAAAAGATACCCATACCCCTCTCCAGATTTGCAAATAAGGCCTTCCCTCATTCATCCTTTTCTCCCACAAGATAAACTACTCATACAAATGCATCTTGATGCGTGCAACATATGGGCATCTTCCTAGTTCTAAAAACCTTTCCATCATTTCCCACACCACTGATTGCAGATGAAAAACCTACCCAAGCACAACGCGATACAGAAGCGACGCACAATTACAAGCTGATATTCTGTTGGACAATGGAGGCTATAACCAATTACTTTTACGGGAACAATAGCACCCAGGAAATTTGAAGGGTAGGTATGAACAAAATTGGAACTGCACATGTACTACTAAGTGATTCAATAAACACATTACAAATCGAGGAGGAGAACGATGGTCGTGGCGGCCTTTGTAAGTCATGGTCGGCAACGGGAATCAGTTCATTGTCCACGATGGTGGTACTTTCGCGCTTGGCGTTGGCTTCCGGGAAGCAGATCCGAGACCCTGGAAGATGATGCCGGGGAAGAGGCTCCATGTACGACAACGACGGTGAACCGGCTCCAGTGCGGCGTACAAGGTCATCGATGAGGCAGATGCGCTGCGGTGGGCGAGTGCGCCAGTGTAAAGGGGAGGAGCACGAAGGCTGCGGTGCCGTGGAGAAGTCTATTTTGCGGTGGGGATAGAAAATGGGGAGTATTCAGGTGTACTACTCTGGGTGCCGGGGTGGGGTTGGCTGGGTAGGGTGAACCTGAAGTTATGGAAACAGCCCCCTACCAAACTTCCCACTGCTCGAATTAGGGTCGCGGGAGATTTTCTCGCCGACCTCAAAATTTTGTGACACTGGACTCCCCGTGTGGCGTGTTGAGTGATTCGGCTAAGCAACTAACGAGTAGTAGTAGTAAACTCTGCATAATAGGTTTGACCAAAGTCAAACTCCCTAAAGTTTCACCAAGTTTATAGAAAAATATAAACATTTACCATAACAAATATGTATGATGTGACAGTACATTCAATAATGAATCAAATGGTATTTATTTGTTATTATATTTGTTAATATTTTTTGTTATAAGCTTTTTGAGTGTTTACAAAACTTGACTTTCACCAATGCTAATACGCGGACTTAAATAAAAACGGAGGGAGTACACATTTGTTTTCTTAGTTCGTAGTGAACTAATCATTTGTTGAAATTGTGAAATAAATATATTAGGCTATTGACTTCGAATGTAATGGTCTATACAATTCAATAGTTACAATCATTGTCGAATCCCAAGATGTATACAAGGTCTATAGTACTTCACAACATGCTCAAACTCACATAATCCCAGTCAAATGAGAATCTAAGTGCATTTCATAGTTATTACTTTGTAGGATGCAACAAAAACAACCATAGCTCTACATCAGCCATTATAGAAGCATCATTTTGACATATCCCAATGTGTGAATGAAACGTGCAAAGATAGCTTTTGAAGATGGAGTAGATAGGGCGGGAAATATTGTATGTATGTGGACGAGAGAGTAGGAGACAAACCTAACGAGACAGAGAGAGAGATAGATAGAGAAAGAGAGAGGAAGAAGTTAGGTGTGTGAGAAAGATGGAGACATGTAATATACGTGAGATGCGTGTGCATCCGGATTCTGTATACATGGAAGGAGAAGAGACAACATGTTTGATGAGAGAGCTGGAAAAACATGGACGAGAGGGGAAGGATCTCATGGGTTGAGGGATTGACAATTTTGTTCGGGGGCGAGAGGGATTGGTAATTTTGTGCAAGAGAGAGAGAGAGGGTGGGGGAGGAGTGAGTCAGCCATCGTCACATCACCCTGCTTCCAAATGACCCCGCATTCTCTAGCGCGGTGTGGTCGCCGTCTTCGATCTGCTTGATGCCCTCTTTGAAGATTGAGGTGCTGTGCATGTTGGGGTGCAAAGAAGCACAAGCGAGAGTGGTCGTCGTATAACGTTGGATGGGGATGAATTGTGTGCTCGGGGGAGTGTGTGAGTGTGTTGTGCTGCATGTGTCTGTGTGTGTGTGTGTGTGTGAGAGAGAGAGAGATATTGAGAGAAAACAAACCTAAGGAGAGAAATCGGTATTCATGAAGAGATTGTGCGGGCCTTGAGGTGGGTAGGGGCTAGGTGAGGGTGTCAAAATGTGCGCGTTGATGCATGTATTGCATGCGACCGTGCGAGGGACGGACAAATCGAGAGAGATGGTTGTTGTGTTACGGATGCTCCTCTCTCTCTCTCTCTCTCACACACACACACACACACAAGTAAACTAGAAGACTGTTCTCTCATGTATACACAATGTATCGGCATCTGTCTATGTCTCACTCATGCATGATCATTTGCACATTCACACCTCTCTATGTCTGTATCACACGCACACTGTCTCCACATTGCCCTTCCGCCACAACACACATATGGACACATACACACGTTGTCTCTCAGTCACACACACAAAATCAGTATTAAAAAAACTAGGGCGCACCTAAAACGTCCAAATCCAAATAAAAACGAACTGGAGCTAAATTCAAATACATGGAAATATTGCAGCGTCAAGAACTTTCCCATTAAAAAAGTTGAGTAATATTCGAGAATTGTTTTCACACACACAAAAAGGTTCGGCGGATGTCCTTCGAGCGCGACACGGTGACGCACCATTCGATCGACCACGCGGCCGCGGTTCACGCGCTTGCACAGGATTCCGTATCGTGGCTGTGGTACTAACTAATAAAAGCGCTGCCTAAGTCTAATGTTTATATGTACTAGTACGGTTTTCTTTTAAGTTTGACCAACCTTATATAAAACTAAAGTAAGCTCCCACATGTGCACTCATCAATATGCCGCCGCCGCCGTTGCGCATGTCGGCGCCCGCCTGCTCCGGCCAACAATTTCTCGCCCATCACCGCCGTGTCGCCGCCATCCATGTGCCATGAAACCAAAGGCTCACCCACTCATGTCGTCTGTAGTACCTCCTCCCGATGTCGCCGCGCTGCCAAGCACGCGAGCAGCTAGCGGAGCCGCGTCTATGCACACAACGTACAAAGAGGAGGACGAGCGCGTGCTCCAGCACGCCGGTGAGGAGGAACTAGAATGTGATTGTCGTCTCCGCCCGCGCGGAGGAGGCGCGCATGGTGGCTGTCGTGACAGAAGCCGGTCGCGCACGCGTCGAGCCCGCAAACCGGGTGCGGACGCGAAATCTACCTTCGAGACCTTGAATGCCACGTGGATCCTGCAATCTGAAGGAGCAATTTGGGTCAATCGACTCATGTGAGCCGTTTGATGAAACATGGATTGCTAGAACGGCTTCTTCCACCTCTTCTACCGTCTTCTTCCTTCGCTCCGTCGAACTTCTTTCACAAATTGACTGACCCAAATTATACTACTAGTATGAATGTATTAAGTACAGTAGGAACACGAAGATACGAGCAGTAGTACCAACTTCAAGAAGAACAGTAGCAAGACATAGTACTAGTACTACTGTACGTACTAAAGAGTTCAAATAACGAGAAAGAACATACAAAACATAGTTCTACTGAGGCCTCAGCACAACACACCCTTGAAAATAAACTAAGCAACTAGTCCGCTTGACACTGCAGTAGAACCAGCATGAGCGACGGCACTGCCACCTACTCAGAGTCCGAGTCCACGTCCTCGACTTCGTCCTCGTCCCTCTTCCTCTTCCTCTTCGCCGACACTTCTTTGCTTGAACCGGACACTGGGCTCTGCTTCTTCATCCAACCGTTGTAGATATTTAAACAAAGGTAGGCATCCATTGCTGCGTACAGGATGTGATCTTCATCTAATGTCTTCGACTCCCATTAATGATGAAACTTGTGATGAGGTTTCTTCAGTTTAGCGTACAAAGGATCAATCATGGCTGCTGCCAGGGTCAGCATTGAAGGTTGAGAGGAGGACACCAGGCTTGCCTTCTGGAGATCGAAGGGCTAGCCTACAACGATACCTATCCGACGCAGGACATCCCTATCGTTCTTAAAGCCTACAGTAACGAATTTCACTCTTTTGTCCTTGAGGAAGTTCTTAAAATCCTAGCACTCAACATCGGCATGGCATATGTGGTAGACCAAGCAAACGTTATGTACGCAAACCTGGATCACGGTGGGCTTCTTCCTCTCTTTGTCCTTTAGATCCTTCTCTCGTCCCAGGACTGTGGTGTACTCAACATCTAGCCCAGCGACCCACTCATCCGTTGAACAGTTGAACATGCATAGAAAGCGAGCAAGCCATGCTTTCACCGTCGCGGATCCACGTTGTGTAGATGATGATGAACTGATCACCGATGATGGCTCTAACCTGGTACTCAGCGGCGACCATGGAGATTTGGGAGGCCATGGATTTTGGAGGAGGGTTAGGAGAAGTTGAACTGTTGTACCCCGCAAAACTGGGAGCGAACTAATGTGAAAGGACGGGACAACTGGGAGCGAACTGTTGTAAGGTAGAAGACGGGGACGAGTAGGGCGTGCGAACAGCGTGCAGTTGCTGGCTTGCCCGGTGGATAAATGGCTGCAAGGCCCCAAAGATTTCTCGAGAAATATGCGGGACCCACTAGATGTCATGTCTACTAGAGCCATATCGTAGGCCTGATGGTATAGCTTCTGCCTGTTCGCATGCCATGCCGGTGCGTGGACGTAACTTCACTTAATTCCGTCAACCGCGCGCCTCCCACGACCTTCGCCTCCCTCACACGGTCACGCCCTTTGAGACTTCGACGGGCTATAAATGAGCATTTTTTGCCTACTCCGCATGCATGATACTCCCTCTGGTCCTTTTTACTCCCGTCAACCGTTTGCAAAGTGTTTGACCAAATTTATACTTTTTTTTGAACACCACCTTATATTAATTAACTAGCCACACCAGTACACTCATTCGATACAATATTCACCACATAGGGCGGTACATTATTTACAAGAATACCATCTAATCTATTGTCAAAGCTATACTTAGCAATTAATTGTGCCACCTTATTGGCCGAACGGCTAATCTTTGACAATTGAAGATTGTTGATCAACTTCGAGATGCTCAACACTTTCATCTTCAGGTCACGCATAGCAGACCTGTCATAGTCCCCAGATGCAAGAGACGCTACCACAAAAGCGCAACCGGTCTCTAAAATTACAGGATTATGAAGAGAAATAGCTATGTAGAGACCGGCAATGCAAGCCCTAAGCTCCGCTTCCTCCATGCTTTGACAGGCATCAATGAAATCCCACGACCAAATTTATACTAAAAATATCAATATCTACAATACTGATTATAATGAGTATAAGAACAACGTTTTATAATGAGTGTAAAAATATTGATTTGACATTATGAACGTTGATACATTTTTCTATAAGTCTGGTGAAAGTAGAGGTACATTGACTTCAGACAAAACATAAATGCACAATGCAGACTAGTTCCTCCGTCCAGGTGCGTGCCATGTCCTATCTTGTCATCACAACAAGGTTAGCTATTAGAGTACCACTACCTCCCTTCTAGTTTAAAGGGCTCGATTCAAAAATTTCACCTACTCTTAGCAAGATAGTAGAGGCGGTGGAATAGTTTTTGAAGTCTGCAAAAGTACTCAACTAGTGCTGTCATTCTTCACAAAAAAATGTGTTTACCAATGCATGCATGAACACTAGTTACTCTAACACCCCTCTCTTCTTTAATTCTTTGCACATCAGCATGTTTGCTATTCCCGTGTGCATGATACCAGCTAAGATACCACCATTATGGCCAGCCTTAATCATCGCATGCAATAATTTAGTGCACCTTGAAATATGAACATGTGTGGAGCGTGTATGTTTTTAATGACTTGAGACTATACCTAGCCCGACATGCAAGATGACTTATTATGCACCGTTCCCCATACCTGCAGGAAGCCCGTTCGTCTCCAAATCTTTTCCTCTCCATGTGTGGAAACAATATGCCTGCCAAACTCTCCTTCTCCCTCCGGCGGTCCCACCTCTCCACCCCGTGTGAAAAAATCTGCATGCATGACTCTCCTCTCCCCACGCTCGTCCAATCCGTTGTGACCATCAATATTTCCACCCCTTCACTCCCCCGTAATTTACTCCAACAAATATGCCCACGTAGCTGTTACTTAACTGCAGGTGCATTGGGTCACTGACATATGGGCCCAACAGGGGTTCGGCCCACATGTCAGTGATGCAACTGGACCTGTAGTTAAGTCAGTGCAGCTCAGTCCATATCTTACGTAGGTGTGACATTGCTCGCTATAAATACTGTGCCTCCCACGACATCGCTATATCCTCCCCCTCACGTTCACGTTCATCGCTATCTCCTCCCCCTCCCTCTCACGTTGACCACAATGGAATCGCCCCTCCCAAGCCCTAGGAGCCCCTCGCAGCACCGCGCGGATGGTCACGCATCACCGTTCCGTTCCTTGCCGCCACTAGTCGAGGAGGACGCGTTGGTGTTCCGCTCCTCGCTGCTACGCGACGCGTCGCCATTCCATTCCTCGCCGCCATTAGTCGAGGAGGACGTGTCAGCGTTCCGCTCCTCGCCGCCACTAGTTGAGGAGGACGCGTCGGTGTTCCGCTCCTTGTCGCGACGCGTCGAGGTGGACGCGTCGGCATTCCCAATCTCGCCAGCACGCGCGTCGGCTCCCCGCTACGAGGAGAACGCCACGCCGCCCGCCGAGCCCCCCAGCCTTGAGGAGCTTTGGAAAGAAATGGATGTTGCCTTGTGGGAGGCTTTGCCTCCAGCAGAGTGTGCCAAAATAGAGGCGGATTAGAAGGCCGAGGAAGAGAAGCGCACCGCGGAACAAGCTGCCTGGGAGGCCTATGTCGCGTTCGAGATAGTCAGGCAATTGGCTCATTGGCAGAAGGCTCGTGCGAGGGCCGTGAGGGTGAGGAGGATGCCCGTGCCGACGCCCTGAGTGCAGTCGGGCCCAAGCACCTCATCTATGCTTGGCGGTATGTGGACCAGGTGCACGCTTCCAGCATGGCGGAGTACCTGTTGGCGCCGGATCACCACACCGATGAGATTGCGCTCGCCCACCGGCAAGCCGCCAATCAGCACCTCACGAGTTGCGTGGCTGAGGAAGAGGCGTTGTGTCGGCATGCTCGGAAACGGCCCCGCACCAGGGCACTCATGGCCCACTGCAAGCGCTCCTGCGAGCGCCGTGGCTTTTAGGAGAAGTATAATTTTTGTTTCGTAAGGCGATCTCATTAGTTTTGGGACACAAATGATAAATCCCAAACGTTCAGGAATTTTTAGCATCCTTAATTAAGTATGTAAAAGGGAAAGTTTGGAAACCTTGTGTATTCATACGCATTTTGCAAGTACGTGCATATAGCACAAACTTTACTATATACTATCGCACTACACGTCTCTCTTGATATATGCTTGCAGATTGTGCTACTCCCTCCGTCCAGGTCAATAAGTCATCTTTGGTTGTGCACCGTGACCAAGAAGGAGGGAAGACTTATACACCTAGACTGAGGGAGTACTACTATTACTTATGGACATGCAAATGCACGTTTTAACATTACGATGCGGTTTTTGTAAAAGTAGAAAAACAACACTAGTCAAGCTTGTGAAACGATTCAATGCAAAACAAATGCAAAAAATGCTCGTTTGATTGTTTACTTTTAGCTTCCTTCTCTGTGGTTATTTCTCTATCATACTTTGGACGGAGCATCTCACTGGTTGGAAAGGCATGCAAATTCCCAAACCGCTTCCTACACCCTGTATCGATTTTTTTTGCCTAACAAGTGGTGCCCTGCAATTGGAATTCCAACTTGAGTACTACTACTAGTAGGAGTACCAGGGGCCAGTTCTTTTAGGCTTCTAGATTAGTAATCCCATAACTACTACCTCCGTCCTGGTTTATTGGTCACCATTGTAATCTGTGTCAAATTTTGATCATAAATTTAACTAATGAAATGTTAGTGCATGTCACATGCACTACTCCATCCGTCTAGGTGAGTAAGTCATCTTAGGCTGTGCACCGTGACCAAGGAGGAGGAGAAAACGAGAAACGTTAATGTTTATTTGCTAATTATTAGTATTGCATGCAATGAACTAACCACTGCATGTCGTGTTTGATATCTCAGGTCATTAAAAGCATGCACACTCTTTATCTCTTATTGGTTCATATGTCAAGAAACAAGAAATGAGGTAGAAGTTAATGCACCACGCCTAAGTGTTTTGGGATTATTTGGTTTTCGTAAGATGACTTACACACCTAGACGGAGGGAGTAACATTTTATCACTTAAATCTTTGGTCAAACTTTAGCACAAACTACAATGGTGAGGAATAAACCAGGACGGAGTAGTAGTTTAGAAGCCCAAATAAATGAGTGAGGTGCCTTATTGTTACTCTCCACTGTGACTAGTCTTGTGGGAAAAGCTGGGGAAGTGGCCAAAAGAACTGGCCCTAGGAGTAGTAGCTAGGGATCGAGTGTGCGAGATGAACCAGAGAAAGTAAATGCAGAGAGATGAAATGCGAAAAAGACGGAGGGGTGTGATGGTTGCTTGTCTGTTTATTTTACCAAGCCACTTATAACTAGGAGTGGTTGGGTTTTGTGATATGACGGCTTTACTGCCGCGCCATGAGCGGGGTGAGAGGTGAGACTCCCGTGCAGGGCCACCCTCTACACTTGTACTACATCGGTCGTGGTTTATTTTCCCCCCATTGAATTTGACTGAAGATTTAACTGACAAAATGTTAGTGCATGTCAACAAAAACTATATTGTTGGATTCGTATTTGAATATAGTTTTGAGTGATATAATTTTAGGTGACATGCATTAGTATTTATCATACTATATATAATGTTAGTTCAATTTTTGGTCATACTAATCTATAGTAGTAAGGTGCCCGTGTGTTGCACCGAAGAGTGAAATGCATTGATCGGGGAGTTGTTTATTTTGACAAAGGATGTGGGGGTCATCTCATGTGTAACGGGTATCGATAGGTTTCTTAGGATATTATCTCATCTCTAGAGCTCACAAACATCCGAGTGAAATAGATAAAAATGTATCTTTTGCAAACAAAAGCGTTCAACTGTTCAACCTGCATCCAAAACTTGTGAAGAAATAACACTTATTGTGCTTTGCAAGAAATGATCTTTAAGAATTAGTTTTTGAGTATCGACTGTTATACATGTTAGCTACAGATGACATGGCACTTTCTTATAGTCAACAGTTGGCTATACTATTAAGTAACATTAACCATGCCCTTATACACCTAGACGGAGGGATTAAATCAGGATGACTTGCAAGGGGGCAGAGGAGATCTAAGAAATGGTTCATCGTAACTCTTTCACCAGTACTGTAGTAAAAATTCATACATGGAAGATTCTAGACTAAACCATAAACGGATATACTTTTATTCATGCACGATACTCCAATGGAAGATCCTGCATGGAAGTTGAGGGAGTACTGGATAAGGGGGTATCCGGATAGCCGGACTATGTACATTGTCCGGACTATTGAAGCGTGAAGATACAAGACTCAAGAATTCGTCCAGTGTCCGCATGGGACTCTCCTTGGCATGGAAGGCAAGCTTGGCGATCCCGATATTATATTTCCTTCCTTGTAACTGACTCCATGTAAACCCTAGCCCTTTCCGGTGTCTATATAAACCGGAGAGGTCGGTCCTTAGAAGGCCGATCACAATTACAATCATACCATCATAGGCTAGCTTTTAGGGTTTAGCCTCTACAATCTCGTGGTAGATCTACTCTTGTACTACCCATATCTTCAATATTAATCAAGCAGGAAGTAGGGTTTTACCTCCATCGAGAGGGACCAAACCTGGGTAAACATCTGTGTCCCTCGCGTCCTGTTACCATCCGCCTAGGCGCACAGATCGGGACCCCCTACCCGAGATCCGCCGGTTTTGACACCGACATTGGTGCTTTCATTGAGAGTTGAACTGTGTCATCGCTGCAAGGCTTGATGGCACCTTCAATCATCATTAACAACACGGTCAAGGGTGAGACTTTTCTCCCCGGACAGATCTTCATGTTCGGTGGCTTCGCACTTCGGGTCAATTCTCTTGGCCACCTGTAGCAGATCGACAGCTACGCCCCTGACCACCAGATCAGGTTCGGAAACCTAAACTACACGGCGGACATCTGCGGAGACTTGATCTTCGACGGATTTGGGTCCATGCCAGGAGCATCGGACAATCACGACGAGCACGGCTTAATCCTGCTGTCGGACAAAGCTCAGGGTATCACCCCTACAGTAGCCTCGGACTTAAATCCGGAGCAGGCTCTGCTGCCTAAGGACGGAGGGCTGAACCTCGCCCTGCGGGCCGCACACTCATTGGCGGTGGAGCCAAACACAACTCTCACCTTTGTGGTAGCTCGTGACTCCGGACCCCCGGACTCGTATCCGGTTGTTGGTTCCGGTCCACACCCTCGAGCCAGTCGGGCCAGGTTGGGCTCCGGTAATGGAGTTTACCGCTGCGGACATCTTCTAGCACTCGCCCTTTGGCGAAATGCTGAACTCATTAAAGTCTCTCTCTTTGTCAGGAGGCTCTGGGCCGAACTATGTCTGGCTCAACTGGGAAGCAGGCGACGAAGGAATTCGCTGCCCACCCACCACCCACTTCGTTGCCATGGTCGATGATTTAACCGACGTGCTTGACTTCAACTCCGAAGACATCGACGGTATGGACGACAATGCAGGAGAATTATAGGAGCCACCGCTCACAGGGTGGTGGACGGCCACCTCCTCATACGATATATACATGGTGGACACTCCGAAGGAAACCAATGGCGACGAGGCAACGGAGGATAACCCCTCAGGGAGAAAAGCAAAGCATGGGCGTCGTCGGCGCCGCTCCAAGCCCCGCCACAGCAATACGGGCCCCGGAGATGAAATCAATCCAGATGGTGCCGAAGATGAATACAACCCTGACCAGCCCGCCTTCGAGCAGGCCGAGCAGGAAGATGAGCAGGTCAGCCCAGACGAACAGACGACTGACGGATATCCGGAGGAGGACAACTATATGCCCCCCTTTCGAAGACGACATTAGCCTCGGCGATGATGAGTTCGGCGTGCCCGAGGATCCCGTGGAGCAGGAGCGCTTCAAGCGTCGGCTTATTGCCACTGCGTAGAGCTTGAAGAAGAAGTAGCAGCAAATCCTGGCTGATCAAGACCTGCTCACAGATAGATGGACTGAAGTCCTGGCAGCGGAGGAATACGTACTCGAGCACCAAACGGCTGACCGGCCACCCCGTGGCCAGGATAAAACGGGATATCAGCCCGAATACCAGCCCGCACCCCCACACCAATATACTACGGCCCGGGGCAATAGGCAGGACCTGCAAGATATTCTAGAACACAAAGCAGGACAGCCTAGATCGATTTACAGATCGCGGGGACGCGCCCCAGCGCGTGACGATGACCGTCACGCTGGATACATCATCAACAAGTCTGGCCGGGCCGAACACAGCAACCTAGACCAATTTGAACTGCGTAGCCACATAGCCCGGCACAGAGGCGCTGCACACCCCCTCTACTTCACCAACAAAGTGATGGATCATGAATTCCCAGAAGGGTTCAAACCCGTAAACATCGAATCGTACGATGGCAAAACAGACCCCGCAGTATGGATCGAAGATTTCCTTCTCCACATTCACATGGCCCGCGGGGACGATCTACACGCCATCAAGTATCTTCCCCTTAAGCTCAAAGGACCAGCCCGACACTGGCTAAACAGCCTGCCAGCAAATTCCACTGGCAGTTGGGAAAACCTGGAAGACGCATTCCTCGACAACTTCCAGGGCATGTATGTGCGACCACTGGACGCTAATGACCTAAGCCACATTACTTAACAGCCCGGAGAGTCAACCAGGAAATTTTGGACTCGGTTCCTAACTAAAAAGAACCAAATAGTCGACTGTCCGTACGCCGAAGCCCTGGCGGCTTTTAAGCATAATATCCATGATGAGTGGCTTGCTCGACACCTCGGCCAGGAAAAACCCAAGTCCATGGCAGCTCTCACAACACTAATGACCCGCTTTTGCGTGGGTGAGGACAGCTTGTTGGCTCATAGCGGCACCACGCCACATTCTGGCACTTCGGATGTCTGTGACAACAACTGCAAGCAATGACGCAACAGACATACGCGACAGAACAACGGCGACAACACCAAAGACACGGCAGTCAACGCTGGATTCAGTGGATCCAAATCCGGTTAGCGGAAGAAGCCGTTCAAAAGAAACAATCAGGGACCGTCCAGTCTGGACCATATACTGGAGCGCTCGTGCCAAATTCATGGCACCCCGGACAAGCCCGCCAACCACACCAACAGAGACTGCTGGGTATTCAATCAGGCCGGTAAAATAAATGCCGAAAACTAGGACAAGGGGCTGCACAGCGACGATGACGAGGAGCCTCGGCGTCCGAACACGGGGGGGGGGGGGGGGGGGGGGCAGAAGAAATTTCCCCCCCAGGTGAAAACGGTCAACATGATCTACGCCACGCACATCCCCAAGCGGGAATGGAAGCGAGCACTACGGGACGTCTATGCGATGGAGCCAGTCGCCCCCAAATTCAACCCATGGTCTGCTTGTCCGATCACCTTTGATCGTAGGGATCCTCCTACTAGCATCCGTCACGGCGGCTCAGCCGCATTGGTCTTAGACCCAATCATCGACAGATTTCACCTCACACGAGTCCTTATGTACGGCGGCAGCAGCCTGAACCTGCTTTATCATGACATAGTGCGCAAAATGGGCATCGACCCTTCAAGGATCAAGCCAACCAAAACCACCTTTAAAGGTGTAATTCCTGGAGTAGAGGCCCGCTGTACGGGCTCTATAACATTGGAAGTGGTCTTCGGATCTCCGGACAACTTCCGAAGCAAGAGTTAATCTTCGATATCATCCCCTTCCGCAGTGGTTATCACGCACTGCTGGGGCGAACCGCATTCGCTAGATTCAATGCGGTACCACATTCCGCATACCTCAAGCTCAAGATGCCAGGACCACGCGGGGTCATAACAGTTAGCGGAAACATGGACCGCTCTCTCCGAACAGAAGAGCATACTACAGCCCTCGCGACGAAAGTACAATGCGGCCTCCTCTGACAAACCAATCCGACAACAACTTCGAGCACCGTCAAGCGAGCCTGGAGCACCCTGTAACAGGATCATCAGGCACGCCAAGAGTGCGACTAGCAGTTCGGCCTCCGCTCAAGCCCCATCAAAGCAGCATTCGTGCCACGCGCAC
Source organism: Triticum aestivum (assembly GCF_018294505.1). NCBI lineage: Eukaryota > Viridiplantae > Streptophyta > Magnoliopsida > Poales > Poaceae > Triticum > Triticum aestivum. Next base: position 128,210,098 of record NC_057795.1, on the reverse strand, counting down.
ACAATTACGCACTCAAAGTACCATGGGCACAGGTGGAGGCACAACAATGACTCAGTCAACAGTGCGGTATCACCGCAACACACCTTCATAAATCTCCCTTTTTATTTTTCAGGACATTGCTTTAGGGCAGCCTCTTTAGAAGAGCCGGATTATCGGACCTATACAGGGGAGAAAACCAAGGAGGCAACAGGCTTTGCGCACAGAAGGAAATACACAGGTGGAATCTATTTACGATTGTTATACCTGTTCTATCTATCTGTACGCGGCCTGCCCCTGGATAGGACATGTCAAATAGTCCTATTCATCTCCGCTTAATGCATTTATTGTAAACATACGCTTAAATGTATTATTCATCAATGGGAGATCATATATAGCTTCATCTTATTACTCTTATTTGAGAATTTTTTTCTTATAAATGTTTATTTGATATTTGCATCCGTACATCTTGGTACGGTCAGTTTGCCAGGGGCTTCTCATGGCGCCCCGTAATACGGCAAGTAAAGTTCGAACACTTTGAACAGTACGGCACCCCGAACTTATAGCACTATATGCATTAGCTCCGAATCATGTCTTGGGTCCACAGTTGGGTTAGCCCGGTTCCCTTGTTTTGGTACCTTACGTTCCGTTATATTGGCTAAGGTAGCGCAGGGAGAACTACTGCGATTGTGTCCCGGTTCTTCCGGACGAGCACCTCAGTAGAGAAAGCCGAAAACTGACCAACATGATGCGGCGAGAGCTGGTCGCTGTTCGAGAGGTCTTAAAATCCTTAAAGATTTTTTCCGCTTTAGGTGATGAATCGGCCTTGTCCGATTTAGGCGTATATAGCGCCCCAATTCGGCCCTCCGAATTCTAGGGGCTTCGCCGAAATTTAAAATTATAGACTTCTATGGCTAAGTGAAAGTTATAAAGCCGTATAGTCCGATTGCCTTGTTCGATCCACCGGATACCTCCTTAAGGGACCAAAAATTTGGATAAAGAGTCTCCGGGTTTTTCCAGGAACACCCCGGTACTAGTTACGTGGGGGCGAAAGCCGACGACTGGCCTACTTTCAGAATTTTATAAACAGCCGCACAGAAGGTAATATTTTAAATCTAACAGTGCTACATAGCACAAATAACTTCGTCTTTAAATTACAACAGTGGCAGAGGTACATTTAGTCAAAGATCTTGTCCTTGGTACACTCATTGTCCACGAGACGAGCACCCTTCATAACGCCATCATAGTACTTCTCGGGATGGCGATGCTCCTTTCCCTTTGGCGGACCGTCCTTCACCAGCTTCTCAGCATCCAGCTTGCCCCAGTGCACCTTTGCGCGGGCAAAGGCCCGGCGGGCACCCTCAATGCAAACAGATCGCTTGATGACTTCGAGCTGCAGACAGGAATTCACCATCCGCTTGATCAGGCCGAAGTAGCTAGCCCGCAGCGGCTCACCAGGCCACATCCGGACTATGAAATCTTTCATAGCCACTTCGGCCGCCCTATGGAGTTCGACCAACTGCTTCAGTTGGTCACTCGGAGGCATTGGGTGTTCGGCCCCAGCATACTAGGGCCAGAATAGCTTCTCCGTTGAGCTCCCCTCTTGGGCATGGTAGAACTCCGCGGCATCTGATACGCTGCGTGGCAGATCTGCGAATGCCCCTGGAGAGCTCCGAATTCGAGTAAGTAAAACAAACGCCTCCTCCACATGTTTGCTTTGCTTAAAGAATTTCTTACCCGCCGCTATCTTTTTGGCCTCCTGGATTTCCTGCTATGCCTTCTCGTCTTCGGCCTTGGCGTCTTTCATACTCACAAGGGCCTTTGCAAGCTCGGTCTCTTTCATCTTCAGATCATGCTCCACGGACTCGAACTTCTTGCCGAGGTCCTGGAGCTCTTGTTGTACCTCGCCCACTCTAGCACTTTGCTTTTCGCGCTCCTTGCATTCCAAGGCTGCCTTATCTTCGGCCTCGGATTGCGCTTTCTTCAGGGACGCCACTTCGGCGGTGGCCCCTGTTACACAGTCATGATGCTTCGGCGTTAGACTAACCAATTTTGTCTATCCTTAAATACATAACAGAGGGGAATCACTTACCCTTGTTCTCTTCGCGCTTCCTCCTCGTGAGGTCAAGCTCTCCCTGCGCCTGCTCCAGGTCCCGCTTTAGTTCGGCAACCTCGGCTGTGCGGGCAGCAACGGCAAGCAGCACAACCTGCGTAGTCACATGAATATTTATCATTAGACTCCTACGGATTATAATTGACCCTCTGTTTGGCTTTTCCTTCCGAACACCAAACAGAGTATCAGGGGCTACTACCTATCGGGTGGTAATTTCATACATTTTTATTACTTACCTCAAAGCCCGTCAGGAGAGTGGTACATGCTTCGGTTAGCCCACTACTAGGAAAAGGGCTATAGATGAAATGGACACTAATGGCGCACCATGTGTTGGTGCGCCATTAGTGTCCAAATATTAATGGCGCACCACATCCACGGTGCGCCATTAGTAACAATTTTTTTTCAGAACTAGTAATGGCGCACCAGGGGATAGTGCGCCATTACTAGTTTAACTAGTAATGGTGCACCACATCCACGGTGCGCCATTAGTAAAAAAATTCAATTTTTTTCAATTTTTTTTATTTTTTTTCAAAACTAGTAATGGCGCACCAGGGGATAGTGCGCCATTACTAGTTAAACTAGTAATGGTGCACCACATCCATGGTGCGCCACTAGTAAATTTTTTTCAATTTTTTTTTCAAAACTAGTAATGGCGCACCGTGGGAGTGGTGCGCCATTACTACTCAAAAAGTTACATCCGAATTTAACCAGGGGAACCCCGTTAAACATTTTCAAAATCCTCAAAAACCTAACAGAAAAAAGTTACGGGGCTTTTAAGATCTGGAGGCAAAAAAATTCAAAAAAATTCAATCTTACTAGTGGCGCACCGTTTGCTTGGTGCGCCACTAGTAACAGAAAAAAAATTAGTTTCGATTTTTTTCGGGAATTTTTTTTCAAAATATGATACGTAATATGAACGAAACTTTGAAATATTTTTTCAAAATTTCATCACACTCATGAACATGAACCAAGTCCTAAATATCAACAAGGTTTAATAGGATTGATATGCTAGATATATCAACAAGTGCCTGTGAAGTTAGCTGGTGCTGGGGTTGGATAGAACTCCGAAGTTAATCGTGCTTGGGCCTAAGTAGTGTGAGGATGGGTGACCTTTCGGGAAGTTTGACCACGGAGTGTGATTTGACCTGAGATTAAGCATATTGACCCGAGATTAAGCCATAGTGACCCGAGATTAAGAAAAAAATGAAAAAAATTTAAAAAATTGAAATTTAAAAAAAATGAAAAAAATTGAAAAAAATTATTACTAATGGCGCACTTCTATGTGGTGCGCCATTACTAAGTCAGATAATAATGGCACACCTCTAGGCATACTAAGGGCGCACTACACGTGCGCCATTAGTATCTGGTATACTAATGGCGCACCAGTGGTGCGCCATTAGTAAAAAATACTAATGGCGTGGTACTAGTGGCGCACCAGTAGCGCGCCATTAGTAGGCAAAACTAGTGCGCCACTAGTAGGCCTTTTCCTAGTAGTGGCCCGCTTTTGGCGGACAGAACCTTTTGAATCACCGCACTCATAAGAGTACGGTGCTCGTCATCCATGGAAGCGCCTTGAAGCGCTTCCACCAGACTATCCGGCGCTGCTGGCGCATCGGACGTCCTCGGCGCGGACGGTTCGCCCTCCCTAACGAGGGGCTGCCCGCCCAAGTCCGGAACCATCGAAGGTTCCGAAACGGTGTTCAGTGGAGAGCCCGCCCTGCTGCGGCTCTCATCGACGCGATCCACAGGGATCTTAAACCCCGAGTGTCCGACATCTGGAACTCTGCCTCGAGGCATCTCCAGTCACCTCCCCCCGCTCTGGGAGCCTTCGGGACAACACCTCTGTGTCATCCGCGGGCTGAGGAGTAGTGGCCGTCGGGAGCGAGTTCATCTCCAAATCGCTCAGGGACCCGGAAGAAGATACCTCGGGGACAGCCTTGGCCGGACTGCATATATGTTCGGCGTTATAAAAAAAGGCTATGAACTAAAGTCATGATAAAGTGCGAATACTTACGATCGCGCTAGGGGCTTCCCCCTGGGCAGCCACCCCTCCTCGCTGAGAGTGGCCGTGGCGGAGTAGTCCGGAAGGGACACCTTTCCCTTCTTGCACGTCCCAGCCTCCCCCTCCGGGGCGAATTTCCTCTTTTTATCCTCCCTAGTGCTGGGAGGTAGAGTTTCTTCTTGCCCCCCCCCCCCCGCCTCCGTGGGAGGAATCTGTCTCATCGTCATCGGACGACGTGGGTATGATGGCCTCGCGCCGAGGGCCTTTTTCGGCCCTCTGGTCCGCCTCCCCAGGCCCGTCATCCTCCCCAAGGGGGTTTTGTTCTGTTTTTCTTGTGCGAAATGCCAAGCTTGTAGAGTGTTTCCAGCCTCATATCCTATTGCATTTAACGTGGAAAATAATCAGACATCCTAATTACAAAGTGCATATATACTAATTTACAAATAATTATTGATGGTATGGACACAACCAAATAGTAAATCACAGCAAGTTCAGAATAACAAAAATGTGCTTGTAAATAAACATGGAAAATGAAATTTTGTTAGGCTAACCTGGGGCTTCATAACCAATTGTTCCAGCAAGTCCCATCGAGCTCATTGACTGCTGGAGAGATGAGATTCCCTCAACAAGAATCCTTGCAAGCCACCATATCAGCATCCAGGAGCACATTACTTGACTTAACATCACAATGTACAATAGGTGCGGGGCCATGACAATGAAGATAGTCCAGCGCACAAGCCACATCAAGCAGTATGGTCACTCTAAGGCACAGATCCAGCTGCTCCCGCTTTGTTAGCTCCTTCGTCTCAGGATGTAGCCACCCGTCTAGGGTGCCATTGGGCATGAACTCATACACAATCGCTTTGAAATCATACCCTCTAGTGTCAATGCTCAAGCAGACCGTAACTATCTTGACAAGTTTCTGGTGCCGCATGTTTCTTAGGGCTTCATATTCGGCGACAAAAGTACTGAGTGCCTTGCAAGTTTGAAGCTTCAATACCTTCACGGCAACAATATTTTCTCTTTCACCTTCTTGGACATCTAACCCTCCCTTGTACACAACCCCAAACGATCCAGAACCCAATAAGTTGGTCATTGAAAAACCATCTGTTGCTTTTACCCGCTGCGAATAACATATCATTGGGTGGCCCTGCATGGATGTGGATGAAGGGGGTTTTGTTCTATTTTGTTCCGTCTGGGCTCAATTGCGCCCAGTTGGCGCCGTGCGGCTCGGTGATGTAGAACCACCCCGATTGCCACCCCTTCAGGGTTTCCACAAAGGAGCCGTCAAGCCAGGTGACGTTAGGCATCTTGCCCACCATGGCTCCTCTGCACTCCGCTTGCTGTCCACTCACGATCTTCGGCTTCACGCAGAAGATTTGCAGCCACAAGCCGAAGTGAGGCTTTATGCGGAGGAAGGCCTCGCACACGACGATAAATGTTGAGGACGAAGTTCGGGGCTAGATCATGGAAATCTAGCCCGTAGTAGAACATGAGCCCGCGGACGAAGGGATGAAGTGGAAATCCCAGTCCACGGACGAAGTGGGCGACAAACACGACCCTCTCGTGGGGTCCTGGGGTCGGAATGACCTGCCCGCCATCTGGTAGCCGGTGCGCTATGTCTGCGGCCAAGTATCCGGCCGCCCGAAGATTTGCGATATGCTTCTCCTTGACGGTGGAAGCCACCCACTTGCCTCCTGCTCCAGACATGTTTAGCTGTGCGGAGAAGACTTGGGCTTGGGCGCTGGAGCTCAAGGGGGCAAGAGTGGGCAAAGGAGGAACAAGGCGTGGGTAAAAATGGGGAAATCTTATCCCTTTATAGAGGCGACGAAAGCGGTGCGCCTCCCCACTTCCTTGTTGGGAATCGCTTGCTTCCCAAGCGCCACGATTGATGGCGTGGTGGGATTACCCATACCCGTATTGATGAGAATCCCGTGATAAGGGGAAATGATCTCTGCTTTGACAAGACGTGTCAAGGAAACCGCCTCGCGATATGCGTTGTGGCTGGTTGTAGGAAAACGGTTCGAATAATGACCCGACCGTAATGACACGTCGCGTTGTCTAAAAAGTTGTCAGCATATTGCATTTGTGAAATATCATTCTCTCTACGGTGGCATGTGAAGATCATTTTGGGGATCCGGACACGATTCATGTGTTCGATAATTACTTTGGAGTATTCGGAGAAGGAACCCGCCCTGCAATGCCGAAGACAAGACTGCGCGCCGGAATCATCGTCATTGAAGCCTGGTTCAGGGGCTACTAAGGGAGTCCTGGATAAGGGGGTATCCGGACAGCCGGACTATGTACATCGTCCGGACTATTGAAGCGTGAAGATACAAGACTCAAGACTTTGTCCCGTATCCGGATGGGACTCTCCTTGGCGTGGAAGGCAAGCTTGGCGATCCAGATATTATATTTCCTTCCTTGTAACCGACTCCATGTAAACCCTAGCCCTCTCCGGTGTCTATATAAACCGGAGAGGTTGGTCCTTAGAAGGCCGATCACAATTACAATCATACCATCATAGGCTAGCTTTTAGGGTTTAGCCTCTACGATCTCGTGTTAGATCTACTCTTGTACTACCCACATCTTCAATATTAATCAAGCAGGATGTAGGGTTTTACCTCCATCGAGAGGGCCCGAACCTGGGTAAACATATGTGTCCCTCGCTTCCTGTTACCATCCGCCTAGACGCACATATCGGGACCCCCTACCCGAGATCCGCCGGTTTTGACACCGACAGAAGTCTCCACATGCTTAGACAGCGGATTACATTGAGCGAAGACTAATGATCAACATTTAACTTGATAATGCGTATTTTTTTTAGAAGAACGGGGAGGCTCCTCCCCGGTTCCATTATCAAATGAAACCCAAAGTGTCTTACATCAGCTCACTGAGAGGAACAGTTCAAAGGAAGGACTGCGGCGAAAGCCACTCAAGTTTAACAACAGGCTTACAGAATCAAAAGCGGCAAAGACATGGGCCATAAGCGCCCACACACACACTACATGTTCTCTAAGTGCACTTCATAATGCGTATGTCCAGGTGAACCTGCTTGGAGTCCCCGTGCACCGCGTCGACGGGTAAAGGATGCCATGAGTTTTCCAAGTCCACACTGGCCGGATAGTCCCAGCTCCCCAGAGTCCAAGTCCGTTCGATGAGGCCGGTGTCGCCGCCCACGCGACCCGGAGGGGTGGTAACACTGACCATGCACCCATACATCGGCCTCGTGTCAGTGTCAGCGTCAGCGGTGTCGCCCCTGACTCACATTACAGAGACGGGGCGGCGGCCTGCATGGGCCTCGCCGGTGCCCACGATCAAGAGGAAGACGTTGTCGTCCTCCTCCGAGACTAGCAGGCGGCGGTGATCCTCCAGCGACTCTGGCATGGTGAACCGGTAGCACGTCTCGTACTTGATGTTCTCTGCCAAGGGCCAGCAGTGACCGCTGCACGCATCCGTGAGGTGATGCACCATGTCCGTCGGCGAGCCACAAAACGGCATCGGGCACTCATAGAAGTTGAGGAAGGGATCCTTGGAGGCATCGACCAGGCCGTCCATGAAACGGGAGTGGCTGTAGGGGACGTTACGCCTGTTGAATATATGAGCAAGTTACTACGAGATTTAATCCGAAAAAGCACAAAATAAATCATGACGGCTATAACAGAGATGAAACTAATCATGTAGACTAGCATAGTAGTAGGATACATAGTAGAAACATGAATTCTACAATGATTTCGAACAGGAAGGACAGAAACACATACGGTGCAACGGGAGCAGCACCGTTGGCGTTGAGGTTGTCGCCCATGTCGTTGAGGAAGAGGTTGCCGAGGTCGGGGAAGAAGTTGTTGTCGGTGAAGTCATGGCTGCCAGCAGTCGCGAGAGTGTGCTCCCCAGATTTCAACAGCGCCCGCCGAATGGAGCGCGGGAGGGAGTGGTTGTGGGGGACGTTGCGCCCGCCGAATGGAGCTGCAGGAGTAGCACAGGAAGCAGTAGATGGTGTCCTTACTAGTACTCCCTAGTCTCTATCTATCTATATATATATGTACTCTTATAGAAAACCGAGTTGGTGATGATGGTATGCCTGCCATCTTGTAATATAGACCATCCGATCTATATCTGACGGATAGAAAGCCAACTATGACAATTTTACAAAAGATACCCACACCTCTCTCCACATTTACAGATAAGGCCTTGCCTCGTTCATCCTTATCTCCCACAACCTCGTGCTCCTCTCTATGTCTCTATCTCTACTACTCTTCTTTGTTTTTTATAACAAATCGAATAGTGCTGCGCCGTCCGCTGCAAGCCCGGCTAAACACGCCTCCTCGCCTCCATCATCACCAACCAAGTCTTCTATAGGAGTACGAGTAGAGAAAAAACAGAGTTGGTGATGATGGTGTGCAGTGCAATGCACGGGCATCTTGCTATTTTTTGGCATATAAGTCCAAACACCACGTAGACACGGTCTTTGAGCACGGTTCGTAGTCGTTCCACGCTCGGGCATTGAAGTTTGTAACTATTTTAGATTAGAATATACTACTCCTCCGGTGCTACTAGTAGAGCAGAGTCCTACTCTACTACTCTACTCAAGCAAGTTAGGGCATAGTACTATAGTAGGTACTGTAGGGAGTACCAGTACTGTGATCACTCAAGCAAGTTGTCTGTCATTGATATGACCCTACGCTACTGGTATGTGTCTTGTAAGTCAAGCAGCGTGCTGTAGTCATCATCACCTGTCCACTTCCCGCAACACATATTCGCTTCTCCATCTTTGTCCGCACATAATCTCGTCCAAGCTTCCATCCCAGCTAAGGCGCCTCCCCCCCTCGTCCGAAACCCAAGCACTAACAATGGCAGAACCGAGCAGAGTGGCTGGAATTCACTCCCCACAGAGATAATCAAGCTCATTGTTTCGCATGTAGACAATCTCAGTACCATGCCGCTCGCTGCATGCTCGTCGGGACCGTTTACTCAAATCCCTCAGGCCGGAGCTTTTTAAGCCAGATCCTTGCTTGCTGATGCCGCCTGATCTTCAGAAATGGTGTGTCACACAACATAACGATCGTAGGGTGGCGAGCATCAACCCCCTTCACTGCGATCCGATCCCCGTCAACCTCAACTACATTAACGGTATGTACTGGGTCGGCATGAACACATCTTGGATGGTGCTCGTCGACGGTCGTGGCAGCTGGATGCTCGTGGAGACCTACACCCGGCGATTGATCCCCCTTCCTTCAATTAACAATGCACTGCTTTGGCACCATGGCCCAGAATACTCGGAAACTTACAGTAGCCAGCATGATACCAAGTTTGATTTGCTCAAGGTTGTAATCTGCCAAGTGCCCACAAGATCTGCGAATTATAAAGACTTCAGGATAATTGTGTTCTTCAACCGCGGTCTCGCCTATCTGACAGGTCACTGCGGTAAGTGGATAAATCTGCACGTCCATTACAGGATCATACATCCTCCATGGTTCTTTGATGCCATTGAACACAAGGGCTTCAAACACAAGGGCTTCATTTACGCTGTCGACTCCTTCTATGGCTGGACGTATTGCTGGCCTACTCCATTCATCGCTACAAACGGCTGTTACAGCAGTATGTTACTTTCCTATGATATCATGATGGCTTGCTTATATTACTGTCAACATTTACTGAAAAAATATTCATCCTCATAACATGCTGGTCTTAAGATTGACTAAATCAAGAGCCCTTTTTTATTTGACTCCAACTTGATATGATGTTGTAGGCCGCCTGGTATCCCTACCCTTCCTAATCCCAGAACCTTTCAAAGAAAAGCGGCATGGTAGTTGCAGGTGGTTCCTGGCTCGATCAGACGACGACGAAAGATTGATGATCGTTCGCATGTACCGGACGTGTTGTTTCGCGGAATACAATCACAGTCACTGCAAGGTCTTTGAGCAGGATCCCAGCTTCTTTGGGCCTTCAGGATTTTTGGACTAGATGATGGTAAGTAGCCTAGGTACATGCTCTCTGTTTGTCAGACTGAATTATCCAATTAACCAGAGATAACCGATGGCAAGGATCATGATGGCAGCGCGGTTTCATTCATTAGGAAAAACTATGTGTACACAGCATACCATGCATCTCTGCATGCACCATACCCTGATATGTGCTGCCACACTCTGCAACCCAAAGTAGGAGAGAGGGTCGCAAGTATCAGACTTCGACCTGCTGGCTAGAGTTTCCCCCGTCAGGCACCCATCTGGTTCAAGCCGTCAGCCAATCTCCACAGCTTAATAAATAGTAACGTCTATCTGAGCCAGTTAGTTAGATGCATACACTTAGTGTAGTAGGATCTTTATTTAGTTTGATGCATACACTTGTTCTTCTTTGGTAGCCCTTTTGTAATGATGGCTAATGTTTGGTTTGGAAGAGAGAGCCGCGTCTTCACTCTTCTGGCCTGCTTACTGCTACTGTTGCACCCCCAGCCCCAGTTGCTGCTGCTGCTGTTTTCAATGTACAATCAGTAGTATATTTCGCCTGCTGGTTGAATAAATGTGTTGTTAGAACAACAAACACAATGTTTTGGAAGTCGTTGCACGGTTCAATCCTTTAGTGCCCCCTATCGTATGTAGCTCATACTATTTTTTGTACGGAACACATTTTCCACTTGTTGATAACATGCAGCCCACTGATGAAGGCCCAATAGAGAAGCCCATAATTAAATGGAAGGGAGGCTCTCAGATGAATCCGGCCCAGGTACATGCTCATGGTCCCCTAAACATAAATAAGTAAATAAACAAATAAAGCTAAATGCTCATGCACCAGTTCTTTGGGAAAATAAGTAGCCCAGTATTTCTTTTTGAAGAATACCCAAGCTAGGCCTATTTGTTTTTTCCGAATTACTGGGCTGCAAATCTTTCAAGACGAGGAGGGATGCATTCCGTCCGGGCCAAAGAGTATGGTCAATGTCTGTCAAAAGTAATATCAAAAGGGGATGAAAATTCCAAAAAAATTATAGCAAATGGGATATTAGTTTTTTTTGTTTTTGTTCTTCACTGATATCTTATACGTATTTCATTGGATTTAACATGACATAGTACTAATTTATTTTTAAATTTGTTTTAGTATGGCTATTAATTTTTGGATTAAGAATATTTCGTTCCCCAGCAAAAATTTGCGAATTTTCAAAATTTCCCACATATTTAGTTAATTTTTTGACCCTGGTACTGACCAGAAAATGACCAGCAATTCTAAAATTGGAAAATGGGCTGCAATAAATTCCATATGAATTAGAAAATGAGTAAAAATTATAAAAATAATAGCAAATGGGCTGTACACGCCATAGATTTCGAGTCTGACTTGTTTACGCAAGGCTTTGTCAGTGAACACACGATTCTAGCAGCAGTGACTGTTTGATGTCCATCCAACAGCCGACGTGCTTCTTCAATCTCTGATCTTCCTACTCCAGCCGCCTAAACTAGCGTCGACGGGTCTGCCTGCTCCCCCCTCTTGTGGCCCGCTATGATGCCGCATAGGCTTCCCCGGCCCACCCTACTCCCTCCGCTGGCCTGGCCGCACGCAATCAATTGCCTCCTTATTACGCGAAAAAAATGATTCCTCCCACTGACATCTGGGGCGTACCGGTTGGGAAGCTGACCTGTGGGCCTACTAAGTTGACGCGTACGCAGGGCTTGTCAACTTAGTCAACAAACGATTCTAGCAGCAGTAACCGTTGGATTGGAATCGAACGGTCCTGCTGCTTCTTCAATCGCTGCTCTTCTTGCACTAGCCGCCCAAACCAGCGTCGGGGAGACCGCCTGCTCCTGCCTCCAGTGGTCGGCTGTGCTACCGTTGAGGCCTCATCGCCCCCTACTACTCCTATTGGAAATATGCCCTAGAGGCAATAATAAATTAGTTATTATTATTATATTTCCTTGTTCATGATAATCATTTATTATCCACGCTATAGTTGTTGTGGGCGTTGACTTTTGTTCAATATGCTTACCGTTACTAGTCCAATCTTATTTCGACGGTATTGTGGGATGAAGCGGCCCGGACAGACGTTACACGTACACTTACGTGAGACAGGTTCCACCGACTGACATGCACTTGTTGCATAAGGTGGCTAGCGGGTGCCAGTCTCTCCCACTTTAGTCGGATCGGATTCGATTAAAAGGGTCCTTATGAAGGGTAAATAGCAATTAACATATCACGTTGTGGTTTTTGCGTAGGTAAGAAACGTTCTTGCTAGAAACCCATAGCAGCCACGTAAAACATGCAAACAACAATTAGAGGACGTCTAACTTGTTTTTGAAGGGTATGCTATGTGATGTGATATGGCCAAAAGAATGTGATGAATGATATGTGATGTATGGGATTGATCATGTTCTTGTGATAGGAATCACGACTTGCATGTCGATGAGTATGACAACTGGCAGGAGCCATAGGAGTTGTCTTAATTTATTGTATGACATGTGTGTCGTTGAACAATGCCATGTAATTACTTTACTTTATTGCTAAACCGTTGGCCATAGTAGTAGAAGTAATAGTTGGAGAGACAACTTCATGGAGACACGATGATGGAGATCATGGTGTCATGCTGGTGACGATGATGATCATGGAGCCCCGAAGATGGAGATCAAAAGGAGCAAAATGATATTGGCCATATCATGTCACTTTTTTTCATTGCATGTGATGTTTATCATGTTTATGCATCTTATTTTCTTAGAACGACGGTAGTAAATAAGATGATCCCTCATTAAAATTTCAAGAAAGTGTTCCCCCTAACTGTGCACCGTTGTGAAAGTTCGTTGTTTCGAAGCACCACATGATGATCGGGTGTGATAGATTCTAACATTCACATACAACGTGTGTAAGCCAGATTTACACACGCGAAACACTTAGGTTAACTTGACGAGCCTAGCATGTACAGACATGGCCTCGGAACACAAGAGACCGAAAGGTCGATCATGAGTCGTATGGTAGATACGATCAACATGAAGATGTTCACGGATGATGACTAGTCCGTCTCACGTGATGATCGGACACGGCCTAGTTGACTCGGATCATGTAATCACTTAGATGACTAGAGGGATGTCTATCTGAGTGGGAGTTCATAAGATGAACTTAACTATCCTGAACATAGTCTAAAGATCTTTGCAAATTATGTCGTAGGCTCGCGCTTTAGTTCTACTGTTTAGATATGTTCCTAGAGAAAATTCAGTTGAAAGTTGAGAGTACCAATTATGCGTACTGGGTCCGTAAACTGAGGATTGTCCTCGTTGCTTCGTAGAAGGCTTATGTCCTTAATGCACCACTCAGTGTGCTGAACCTCGAACATCGTCTGTGGATGTTGCGAACATCTGACATACAGTTTTGATAACTACGTGATAGTTCAGTAATGTTAAACGGTTTAGAGTTGAGGCACCGAAGACGATTTCAAAACATCATGAAACATATGAGATGTTTCGAGGGCTGAAATTGGGATTTCAGGCTCGTGCCCACGTCAAGAGGTATAAGACCTCCAACGAGTTTCTTAGCCTGCAAACTAAGGGAGAAAAGCTCAATCGTTGAGCTTGTGCTCAGATTGTCTAAGTACCACAATCACTTGAATCGAGTGGGAGTAAATCTTCCAGATGAGATAGTGATGTTTTTCCAAAGTCATTGCCACCAAGCCACTAAGAGCTTCGTGATGAATTATAAAGGGATAGATATGATAATCCTTGAAATATCCGCGATGTTTGACATCGCGAAAGTAGAAATAAAGAAGAATCATCAATTGTTGATGGTTAATGAAACCACTAGTTTAAAAAAGGGCAAGGGTAAGGTTGAACCCAAACCCGAGACTAAGTGCTTCTATAATAAGGGGAACAGCCACTGGAGCAGAATTACCCTAGATACTTGGTAGATGAGAAGGCTGACAAGGTCAATAGAAGTATATTGGATATACATTATGTTAATGTGTACTTTACTAGTACTCCTAGTAGCACCAGGGTATTAGATACCGGTTCGGTTGCTAAGTGTTAGTTACTCGAAATAAAAGGCTGCGGAGTAAACGGAGACTAGCTAAAGGTGAGCTGATGATATGTGTTGGAAGTGTTTTCCAATCTTGATGTGATCAAGCATCGCACGCTCCCTCTACCATCGATATTGGTGTTAAACCTAAATAATTCTTATTTGGTGTTTGCATTGAGCATAGACATGATTGGATTATGCCTATCACAATACGCTTATTCATTTAAGGGGAATAATGGTTACTCTGTTTATTTGAATAATACCTTCAATGGTCTTGCAACCAAAATGAATGGTTTATTGAATTTCGATCGTAGTGATACACATGTTCATGCCAAAAGATATAAGATAGTAATGATAGTACCACCTACTTGTGGCACTGCCATGTAAGTCATATTGGTATAGAATGCATGAAGAAGCTCCATGTTGATGGATCTTTGGACTCACTCGTTTTTGAAAAGTTTGAGACATGCAAACCATGTCTATTGGTGTATATGCATGAAGAAACTCCATGCAAATGGACCGTTTGGACTCACTTGATTTTGTATCACTTGAGACATGCAAATCATACCACATGGGCAAGATGACTGAAAGCCTCGTTTTCAGTAAAATGGAACAAGGAAGCAACTTGTTGGAAGTAATACATTTTGATGTGTGCAGTCCAATGAGTGCGGAGGCATGCAGTGGATATCGTTATGTTCTTACTTCACAGATGATTTGAGTAGATACTGAGTATATTTACTTGATGAAACACAAGTCTGAATTATTGAATGGTTCAAGTAATTTCAGAGTGAAGTTGAAGATCATCGTGACAAGAGGATAAAATGTCTATGATATGATCATAGAGATGAGTATCTGAGTTACGAGCTTTGGCACGCAATTAAGACATTGTGGAAATTGTTTCACAATTAATACCGCCTGGAATACCATAGTGTGATGGTGTGTCCGAACATCATAGTTGCACCCTATTGGATATGGTACGTACCGTGATGTCTCTTATCGAATTACCACTATCGTTCATGGGTTAGGCATTAGAGACAACCGCACTCACTTTAATAGGGCACCACGTAATTCCGTTGAGACGACACCGTTTGAACTATGAATTGGAGAAACCTAAGTTGTCGTTTCTTAAAAGTTTGGGGCTGCGACCCTTGTGTGAAAAAGTTTCAGGTTGATATGCTCGAACCCAGAGCGGATAAAATGCATCTTCATAGGACACCCAAAACAGTTGGGTATACCTTCTAATTCAGATCCGAAATCAATAGGGATTGTTTCTTGAATCGGGTCCTTTCTCGAGGAAAAGTTTGTCTCGGAAAGTTGAGTGGGAGGATGGTGGAGACTTCATATGGTTATTGAACCGTCACTACAACTAGTGTGTAGTAGGGCACGGGAAGTTGTTCCTATGGCGCCTACACCAATTGAAGTGGAAGCTGATGATATTGATCATGAAACTTCGAATCAAGTCATTACCAAACCTCGTAGGTCGACAAGGATGCGTACTATTTCAGATTGGTACGTAATCCTATCTTGGAGGTCATGTTGCTATACAACAATGAACCTACGAGCTATGGAGAAGCGATGGTGGGCCCGGATTCCAACAAATGGTTCGACGCCATAAAATCCGAGAGACGATCCATGTATGAAAATGAAGTGTAGACTTTGGCAGAACTACCCGATGGTCGTAAGGCTGTTGAGTATAGATGGATTTTAGAAGGAAGACGAACAATGATGGTAACTGTCACCATTAAGAAAGCTCGACTTGTCATTAAGATATTTTCCGACAAGTTCGAGGAGTTGACTATGATGAGACTTTCTCACTCGTAGCGATGCTAAGAGTCTATTGGAATTATATTAGCAGTTCCTGCATTATTTATGAAATCTTGCAGATAGGATGTCAAAACAATGTTTCCTCGACGATTTTCTTGAGGAAATGTTGTATGTGACACAACCAGAAGGTTTTGACAATCCTGAAAGACGCTAACAAATATTCAAAGCTCCAGCAATCCTTCTAAGGACTGGAGTAAGCATCTCGGAGTTGGAATGTGCGCTTTGATGAGATGATCAAAGATTTTGGGTTTATACAAAGTTTATGAGAAACTTGTATTTCCAAAGAAGTGAGTGGGAGCAGTATAGAATTTCTGATGAGTATATGTTGCTAACATATTATTGATCAGAAATGTTGTAGAGTTTCTGGAAAGCATATAGGGTTGTTTGAAAAGTGTTTTTCAATAGAAAACCTGGATTAAGCTGCTTGAACATTGAGCATCAAGGATAGATAAAAAATGCTTAATGGTACTTTCAACTAAGCACATACCTTGACATGATCTTGAAGGTGTTCAAGATGGATCAATCAAAGAAGGAGTTCTTTCCTGAGTTGTAAGGTATGAAGTTAAGACTTAAAGCTCGACCATGGCAGAATAGAGAGAAAGGACGAAGGTGGTCCCCTATGCTTAGACGTAGGCTCCATAGTATGCTATGCTGTGTACCGAACCTGATGTGTGCCTTGCCACATGTCTGGCAAGAGGGTACAAAGGTGATCAAGGAGTGGATCACCAGATAGCGGTCAAAATTGTCCTTGGAGTAATAAGGACATGTTTCTCGATTATGGAGTTGATAAAGAGTTCAGCATAAAGGGTTACGTCGATGCAAGCTTTAACACCTATCCGAATGGCTCTGAGTAGCAAACCGGATACGTATAGTGGAGCAACCATTTGGAATAGCTCCAAGTGGAGCGTGGAAGCAGCATTTACAATATGACCTAGAGATTTGCAAAGTACATACGGATCTGAATGTTGCAGACCCGTTGACTAAAACCTCTCTCACAAGCAAAACATGATCAAACCCCAGAACTCATTGAGTCTTAATCACATGATGATGTGAACTAGTTTAGTGACACTAGTAAACTCCTTGGATGTTGGTCACATGGCGATGTGACCTGTGAGTTTTAATCAAATGGCAATGTGAACTAGATTATTGACTCTAGTGCAAGTAGGAGACTGTTGGAAATATGCCCTAGAGGCAATAATAAATTAGTTATTATTATTATATTTCCTTGTTCATGATAATCGTTTATTATCCATGCTATAATTGTATTGATAGGAAACTCAGAAACATGTGTGGATACATAGACAACACCTTGTCCCTAGTAAGCCTCTAGTTGACTAGCTCGTTGATCAATAGATGGTTACGGTTTCCTGACCATGGACATTGGGTGTCGTTGATAACGGGATCACATCATTAGGAGAATGATGTGATGGACAAGACCCAATCCTAAGCCTAGCACAAAGATCGTGTAGTTCGTATGCTAAAGCTTTTCTAATGTCAAGTATCATTTCCTTAGACCATGAGATTGTGCAACTCCCGGATACCGTAGGAATTCTTTGGGTGTACCAAACGTCACAACGTAACTGGGTGGCTATAAAGGTGCACTATGGGTATCTTCGAAAGTGTCTATTGGGTTGGCACGAATCGAGACTGGGATTTGTCACTCCGTGTGACGGAGAGGTATCTCTGGGCCCACTCGGTAAGACATCATCATAATGTGCACAATGTGACCAAGGGGTTGATCACGGGATGATGTGTTACAGAACGAGTAAAGAGACTTGCCGGTAACAAGATTGAACAAGGTATCAGGATACCGACAATCGAATCTCGGACAAGTACTATACCGCTAGACAAAGGGAATTGAATACGGGATTGATTGAATCCTCGACATCGTGGTTCATCTGATGAGATCATTGTGGAACATGTGGGAGCCAACATGGGTATCCAGATCCCGCTGTTGGTTATTGGCCGGAGAATTGTCTCGGTCATGTCTACGTGTCTCCCGAACCTGTAGGGTCTACACACTTAAGGTTCGATGACGCTAGGGTTATAGGGAATAGATGTACGCGGTTACCGAATGTTGTTAGGAGTCCCGGATGAGATCCCGGATGTCATGAGGAGTTCCGGAATGGTCCGGAGGTAAAGATTGATATATAGGAAGTATGGTTTTGGCCACCGGAAGTGTTCCGGGCATCACCGGTAGTGTACGGGGACCACCGGAGGGGTCCGGGGGTCCACCGGGAGGGGCCACGGGCCCCGGAGGCATACATGGGCCAAGTGTGAGAAGGGACCAGCCCCTAGGTGGGCTGGGGCGCCTCCCCACCGAGGCCCATGCGCCTAGAGAGAAGAGGGGGCAAACCCTAGGGCAGATGGGCCCTAAAGGCCCATGCCTGGTGCGCCTCCCTCTCCCCCCCACTTGGCCGCCACCCCAGATGGGGATTGGGGCTGCCGCCACCCCTAGGGAGGGAACCCTAGGTGGGGGCACATCCCTTCCTCTCCCCCTATCTATAGTGGAGGCAAAGTGGGCATCCCAACAAATGAAGTTCTTCTCCTGTTGGCGCAGCCCTACCCCTCTCCCTCCTCGTCTCTTGCGGTGCTTGGCGAAGCCCTGCAGGACTGCCACGCTCCTCCACCACCAGCACGCCGTCATGCTGCTGCTGGACAGAGTCATCCCCAACCTCTCCCTCTCTCCTTGCTGGATCAAGGCATGGGAGACGTCACCGGGCTGCATGTGTGTTGAACGCGGAGGTGCCGTCCGTTCGGCACTAGGATCATCGGTGATTTGGATCACGAGGAGTACGACTCCATCAACCCCGTTCACTTGAACGCTTCCGCTTAGCAATCTACAAGGGTAGGTAGATGCACTCCCCTTTCCCTCGTTGCTAGATTACTCCATAGATTGATCTTGGGGATGCGTAGAAAATTTTGAATTTCTGCTACGTTCCCCAACAACTCCCACCTCTAGCCAGGCCCTGCGGCGATGGCAGCCTCACACCGCACACGAACCAGTGAACCCTCGTACTCCTCTCCGCGTGGGCATCCACTACCACGTCTTCCCTGGCTTTGCGTTGTCCCCTTCCTAGGCCTTGCCGTCGTCCACCGCCTTGGTGCTCTCGGCGTGGTGTGGTCAATGTGGTCAACAACATTCCATCGGAAGAGTACTATATGTGGAGAGGCTGACAGCTGGGTCCATGGCCACAGCCCAGTTTTTTTGTGATTTGCCAAGTAAGTCGCTTTGTCAGGCCTGTTGGGCTGCAAATCTTTCAAGACGAGGAGAGCTTTCATTCGGCTGGCCGAGAAAATGGCCCATCAGTAATGAGAAATGGGTTGTACATTTTTAAAACACATCAAACCGGCAATTAGTTTCAAATATCTTTTTTTCATTTCGATATTTTAAATTACACTAATTTTTATGCATGGAGAATTTGTTGGATTTTATATTGATATACATTTATTTTTAAAATCAGTTTGAATGTGAGTCGAAATTTCTGGATTAAAACAATTCGGACCGCCCCGAAATATGCAAAATTTTGTATAATTTTTTAACCGTGGCCACAATATGGGCTGTAATGCTAACAAAAAGAATATGGGCTCAAAAAAAACTTAAGAATTAGCAAATGGGCTGTAAATTATTAGAAATAATGGCAGATGGGTTGTATGATGTTTTCCATAGATTTGAGGCTTTCCTAAAAAAAGGTTGATGCACAAGCAGTGACTGTTGGATGGCCATCCAACGGCCGTCGTGCTTCTTCAATCTCTGCTCTTCCTGCTCCAGCCGCTCAAACAAGCGTCAGCGGGACTGCCTTCTCCCTCCTCCCCGTGGCCGGTTCTGACAGGTCGGACCCACCAACTATATCTTCGCACGCAAGGAAGTGCCGCCTTATTACGCACAAAAGAATGAATACTCCCCCTGTTAGATGGGATCCAGTATAGTCGCAGGCTGACTTGTGGGCCTACTAAGTTGACGAGGACGGAGGGCTTTGTCAACTTACTCAATATGCACGATTCTAGCTCCAGTGACCGTACGATGTCCATCCAACGGTCGTAGTGCTTCTTCAACCTCTGGTCTTCTTGCTCCAGCCGCCCAAACCAGTGCCGGTCGTGCCTCGTGCTCCTGCCTCCCGTGGCCGGCTACGATGCGGCGGAGGCCTCACCGCCCCTACTACTCCCACCGCTGGCCAGGCCATCCCTCTACTCACCCACACCCCCTGTTATTCTGCGGCAACGGCAGCCTCACACCGCAGCGAACCAGTGAACCCTCGTACTCCTCTACGCATGGGCATCCACTACCGTGTCTTCCCCGGCTCCACGTCATCCCCTTCCTAGGCCTCGCCGTCGTCCACCACCCTGGTGATCTCGGTGCGGCATGGTCAACGTATTCAAGGAACGGCTTCCATCGGACGTGGACTGTACGTGGAGAGGCTGACAGCTGGGTCCATGGCCGCAGCAAGGAAGTGCCTCCTTATTACGTGCAAAATAATTATTCCTCCACCTGACAACGGGGACCCACCGGACGGGCCACCGTATTTTGCAAAAAAAGTGTTCCCTCCTGACTGCTGGGACCCACCAGCTACACCTTCGCACGCAAGGAAGTGCGTCCGAGCAAAAAAAACAAAATGATTTGCCCCCTGACTGCTGGGACCCACCAGCTACATCTTTGCACGCAAGGAAGTGCGTCCGGGCAAAAAAAAAGATTCGCCCCCCTGACTGCTGGGACCCACCAGCTACATCTTTGCATGCAAGGAAGTGCGTCCGGGCAAACAAATAACGATTCGCCCCCTAACTGTTGGGACCCACCAGCTACATCTTCGCATGCAAAGGAAGTGCGTCCGGGTAAAAAATGATTCGCCCCTCTGACTGCTGGGACCCACCAGCTACATTTTCGCATGCAAGGAAGTGCCTGACAGTCGGGACCCAGCTGGTCGAAGCATGCGTAGCGTTGTCATTCTGGTCGTGAACGTGTACGTACATATATACTAGTCGATGTAGAGGCGCGCACGTGTCGTAGTAGAGGCGCGTATGTGTCGTAGTAGAGGCGCGCACGTAGCATGTACACATATGTACAGCGGCCAGGGTGCAAGAAAGAAAATACGGCCACGTACGTACATACGGGTGGGGTCTCGAATGCCTACTCGCGCATACGTACGGCCAGGGCTCGTGTACATGGCTGCGTCGAAACGGAGAAACAGCATCATCGTCGTGTTCATGGGGAGGCAACAGAATGCGTCGTGTTCATGCGGAGGCAATGGAATGCGTCGCGTTCATCGGGAGGCAACGGAACACGTGGGAGCCAACCGGCTGGGTCGGAACGGAATGCGTGGTCATGTTCATCGGGAGGGCTTGGACGGAATAGGCGATGGAAACGAGGCCTGGCGTATCGCACAATGGAGGAAACGAACCTCCTACATTCGGAACGGGGTCCTGTTGATCGGGAGGGGTGTGGAGTACCACAAAACGGAGGAAACGAACCTCCTACGGTCGAAATGGGGGTCCTGTTGATCGGGAGGGGTGTGGCGTGCCGCAAAACAGACGAAACGGACTTTTGTTGGAGCGCTACGGTCGAAACGGGGGTCTTGTTAATCTGGAGGGGTGTGGCGTACCGCAAAACGGGACTCCACGGGATACTGTTCATCTCCACCGTCGACCTCCTCCAGCCTCCACAGGCTACCGTCGACCTCCTCCAGCCTCCATGGGCTCCTGTTCATCCAGCCTCCACCGCGCGCTACTCCACCGGCTACTGTTCAACCACCCCTCCATGGGCACCCCTCCACCGTCTACTGTTCATCCAGCCCTCCACACCACGGGGTCCTGTTAAACCATCCCTCCACGGGCGCCCCTCCACCGTCTACTATTCATCCATCCCTCCACACCACGGGGTCCTGTTCATCCAGAGGCAACGCCACCGCTCACTGTTCATCCAACCCCCCCTCGCAACGCTCACTGTTCATCCTAGAGGCAGCATCGATCGGCTTCAGTTAGCAGCAATAGCGAAGGAATCGCTCGATCGGGTCCAGTTAACAGCCATCGATCGATCGCTCGGGTTCAGTAACGCGTAGCCTGCAGTGCAATCGCTCGGGTTCAGTTAGAGTCCAAAGCCTCGCTCGGGTTCAGTTAGAGCCAATGCCTCGCACACACGCGCGTACGTGTACGAGAGAAACGCGCATTGCTCGGCCCCCGACCTCCCACTGTAACCGGGAACTCCCCGAAATTTTCCTCCCCCTCGCTTCTACCACGGTTTTTTCCGTCATGGACGGCCCAAAGAATGTCATGCAGCTGCGCCTCCGGCCCGCCCAGGACGAAAAGCCCATTTTCTGTCATGATTTTTTGTCATAGAAGTAGTAGCTCACCACATCTATGATGATACCGGGTTTTGGCACAATTATCGTCATAGAAGTGTCATATGTATGACAGAAAAAAAAATCGTTCGGCCCAAAATGTCACGGATGTGTCTTTTTTTGTAGTGTATTGCCGATAGTCAATGGGTAAGCCCTGTTCATTGTGTCCCTAAGAAGGGAGGTATTACTGTTGTTCCTAATGATAAGAATGAATTGATTCCAAAAAGAATTGTTACAGGTTATAGAATGGTAATTTATTTTTGCAAATTGAATAAAGCTACTAGAAAAGATCATTACCTTCTACCTTTTATTGATCAAATGCTAGAAATACTATCCAAACATACTCATTTTTGCTTTCTAGATGGTTATTCTGGTTTCTCTCAAATACCTATGTCAAAAGATGATCAAGAGAAAACCACTTTTACATGCCCTTTCGGTACCTTTGCTTTTAGACGTATGCCTTTTGGTTTATGCAATGCACCTGCTACCTTTCAAAGATGTATGACTGCTATATTCTCTGGCTTTTGTGAAAAGATTGTTGAGGTTTTCATGGATGATTTCTCCGTTTACGGAACTTCTTTTGATGATTGCTTAAGCAACCTTGATCAAGTTTTGCAAAGATGTGAAGAAACTAATATTGTATTGAATTGGGAGAAGTTCCACTTTATGGTTAATGAAGATATTGTCTTGGGGCATAAAATTTCTGAAAGAGGTATTGAAGTTGATAAAGCTAAAGTATATGCTATTGAAAAGATGCTGTGTCCTAAAGATATCAAAGGTATAAGAAGTTTCCTTGGTCATGCTGGTTTCTATAGGAGGTTTATTAAAGACTTCTCTAAAATTTCTAGGCCTCTCACTAATCTCTTGCAAAAAGATGTTCCTTTTGTTTTTGATGATGATTGTGTAAAAGCATTTGAAATACTTAAGAAAACCTTGATTTCTGCACCTATTGTTTAGCCGCCTGATTGGAATTTACCCTTTGAAATTATGTGCGATGCTAGTGAGTATGTTGTCGGTGCTGTTTTAGGACAAAGAGTTGATAAGAAATTAAATGTTAGTCATTATGCTAGTAAAACTCTAGACAGTGCCTAGAGAAATTATGCTACTACTAAAAAGAATTTTTAGCAGTTGTTTTTGCCTGTGATAAGTTCAGATCTTATATTGTTGATTCCAAAGTAATTGTTCACACTGATCATGCTGCTATTAAATATCTTATGGAAAAGAAAGATGTTAAACCTAGACTTATTAGATGGGTTCTCTTGCTACAAGAATTTGATTTGCATATTATTGATAGAAAGGGAGCAGAGAACCCCGTTGCAGACAATTTGTCCAGGTTAGAAAATGTCCTTGATGACCCACTGCCCATTGATGATAGCTTTCCTGATGAATAATTAGTTGTCATAAATGCTTCTCGTAATACTCCATGGTATGATGATTATGCTAATTATACCGTTACTAAATTTATACCACCTAGTTTCACATACTAGCAAAAGAAAAGGTTTTTCTATGATTTAAGACATTACTTCTGGGATGACCCATGCCTTTATAAAGAAGGAGTAGATGGTGTTATTAGACGTTGTGTACCTAAGCATGAACAGGAACAGATCCTACGCAAATGCCACTCCGAGGCTTATGGAGGACACCACGCTGGATATAGAACTGCACATAAGATATTGCAATCCGGTTTTTGTTGGCCTACTCTCTTCAAGGATGCTCGTAAGTTTGTCTTGTCTTGTGATGGATGTCAGAGAATTGGTAATATTACTAGACATTAGGAAATGCCTATGAATTATTCACTTGATATTGAAGCATTTGATGTATGGGGCTTTGATTATATGGGACCTTTTCCTTCATGTAAAGGCTATACACATATTTTAGTTGTTGTTGATTACGTTACTAAGTGGATAGAAGCTATTCCAGCTAGTAGTGCTGATCATAACACTTCTATTAAGATGCTTAAAGAATTTATTTTTCTGAGGTTTGGAGTCCCTAGATATTTAATGACGATGGTGGTTCACATCTTATTCATGGTGCTTTACATAAAATGCTTGCTAGGTATCATGTTAACCATAGAATTGCATCTCCATATCATCCTCAGTCTAGTGGTCAAGTCGAATTGAGCAATAGAGAGATTAAATTGATTTTGCAAAAGACTGTTAATAGATCTAGAAAGAATTGGTCTAATAAACTTGATGATGCATTATGGGATTATAGAACTACTTATAAAAATCATATGGGTACGTCTCCGTATAAAATGGTTTATGGAAAGGCTTGTCCCTTAGCTCTCAAACTAGAACATAAGGCATACTGGGCTATTAAAGAGCTCAATTATGATTTCAAACTTGCCGGTGAGAAGAGGTTATTTGACATTAGCTCACTTGATGAATGGACAACACAAGCCTATGAGAATGCTAAGATGTTTAAAGAAAAAGTTAAAAGATGGCATGACAAAAGGATACAATAGCGTGAGTTTTAATGTAGGTGATCATGTTTTCCTATGCAACTCTCCTTTAAGATTTTTTACAGGAATGCTTCTCTCTAAATGGGAAGTTCCTTACATTATCGAGGAGGTCTATCATTCCGGCACCATAAAAATTAACAACACCGAAGGCACAAATTTGAAGGTGGTAAACGGTCAAAGAATCAAATATTATATCTCACGTACCCCCATAAATGTTGAGACCAATATAATTAATACCGTAACACCGGAGGAGTACATAAGGGACACTTTCCATGACGTTTCAGACTCCGAAAAGGAATACGTATGTGGTACGGTAAGTAAACCGACTCCAAAACGTTTCCAATAGCAATTTTTCTCCGTTTTGGAATATTTAAAAATTTAGGAAAACTAAAAGTAGTCCGAAAGAGACACGAGGCCACCACAAGGGTGGAGGGTGCGCCCTACCCCCTAGGCGCACCCTCGCCCTTGTGGCGACCTTGTGTGCTCTCTGGACTCTGTTTTCTTGAACAATACTTCTTTTGGTCAGTAAAAATTCATTATATAATCTCCTGAAGGTTTTGACCACCGTACCACAACAATATCCCCTGTTTTCGTTTTGAGCTGTTTTTTGTCAGGGTTTTCAAGGCCGGGCATCATGTCGTCCCCCTCCTCCTACAACACGGGCGACGATACTTGGTAATGAAGATACAGATGAAGAGAGAAGGACTTGGGGAAATCAACGAGGGTGATAAGATCAAGAAGGCCATGGAAGATCAAGTTCCGGCAGCAGAAGAAGAAGACATCCTTCAACCTTACTACAATCATCTTACCCCTACTGAAATTGAAGCCTTCAAGATCATTGAAATAGTTCATGTGAAAAACAAGTATCTCACGCTTGAAAATATTTTGGTTCCAGAGCATATCACCGCAATCAAAGGCATCATTCGTAAACTAGAGCATCTCCTTCGCGCGATGTGTGGCACTACTTCATCAACAACTCCATCGCCACCACCTCCGAAGAAAGAGACATGAATACATTGGTATGGGCACTCCCCTTGGCAACTGCCAAGCTTGGGGGAGGTGCCCCAGTATCGTATCACCATCACACCTTTATCTTTACCATTTTTCTTAGTTCGATCCTTTTGGTTATAGCTTGATCTAGTAGAATAAAGTTTTAGTATGATCTAGTTTTGAGTTTTGTTTTGATCTCTGTCTATGTAATCGAGTCCATGAGTTATATATAATAAAGATTAGTTTTGAGTTGAGGGCTTTGCTTTCTTGCTATGATCTTGAGGGAATAAAATAACAGAAAGAATAAAAAGAAATAAAAAGATCATATATTGGTCTTATGGAGAGTAATTACTTCACATATAAAGAGTATGATGAATAAAAGTTGTTGAGAGTTGACAAACATAGTTTTGGTCATTGTTGCAATTAATAGGAAGTAATAAAGAAAGAGAGGCCTCACATATAAATATACTATCTTGGACATATTTTGTAATTGTGAGCAGTCATTAAAATATGACATGCTAAGAAGTTGATGTTGGACAAGAAAGACAACATAATAGGTTATGTTTTCTTGTATCCAAATAGAAGTTATATTGTCATGGATCGTCCAACATGTTGTGCTTGCCTTTCCCTCTCATGCTAGCCAAATTCTTTGCACCAAGTAGAGATACTACTTGTGCTTCCAAACATCCCTAAACCCAGTTTTGCCATGAGAGTCCATCATACCTACTTATGGATTGAGTAAGATCCTTCAAGTAAGTTGTCATCGGTGCAACGAATAAAAATTGCTCTCTAACTATGCATGATCTATTAGTGTGAAGAAAATAAGCTTTATATGAACTTGTGATATGGAAGAAATAAAAGTGATGGACTGCAAAATAAAGGTCCTTATCATAAGCGGCAATATGAAGTGACATTCTTTTGCAATAAGATTTTGTGCATCCAACCATAAAAGTGTGTGACAACCTCTGCTTCCCTCTGTGAAGGGCCTATCTTTTATCTTCTACCCTTATACAAGAGTCATGGTGATCTTCACCTTTCCTTTTTACACTTTTTCCTTTGGCAAGCACTATGTGTTGGAGAGATCCGGATATATATATATATCCACTCGGATGTAGGTTATCATAAAGTATTGTTGTTGACATTACCCTTGAGGTAAAAGGTTGGGAGGCGAAACTATAAGCCCCTATCTTTCTCTATGTCCGATTGAAACTTTGTACCCATAAGTATCGCGTGAGTGTTAGCAATTGTGAAAGACTAAATGATAGTTGAGTATGTGGACTTGCTAAAAAGCTCTTATATTGACTCTTTCTGATGTTATGATAAATTGCAATTACTTCAATGACTGAGATCATAGTTTGTTAGTTTTCAATGAAGTTTCTGATTCATACTTTACCTTGTGAATGAATTATTACTTTAACATAAGAAATTATATGACAATATATGTTGTTGTTCTAAAGATGATCATGATGCCCTCATGTCCGTATTTTATTTTGTCGGCACCTCTATCTCTAAACATGTGGACATATTTTTTGATATCGGCTTCACTTGAGGACAAGCGAGGTCTAAGCTTGGGGGAGTTGATACGTCCATTTTGCATCATGCTTTTATATTGATATTTATTGCATTAAGGGCTGTTATTACACATTATATCACAATGCTTATGCCTTTTCTCTCTTATATTATGAGGTTTACATGAAGAGGGAGAATGCCGGCAGCTGGAATTCTGGACTGGAAAAGGTGCAAATATTAGAGACCTATTATGCACAACTCCAAAAGTCCTGAAATTTCACAGAGAATCTTTTTGGAATAAATAAAAAGTATTGGGCAAAGAAAATACCAGAGAGGGCACCAAGCAGCCACAAGGGTGGAGGGCGCGCCCTACCCCCCTGGGTACACCCCCCGTCCTTGTGGGCCAACTGGCAGGCCCACGACGCCCATCTTTTGCTATATGGTGTGTTTTGACCTGGAAAAAATAAGAAGGAAGCTTTCTGGACGAAGTGTCGCCGTCTCGAGGCGGAACCTGGGTAGGAGCAATCTAGAGCTCCGATAGAGCGATTCTGCCGGGAAAACATCCCTCTGGAAGGGAGAAATCATGGCCATCGTCATCACCATCGAACTTCTCATCGAGAGGGGGTCAATCTCCATCAACATATTCACCAGCACCATCTCCTCTCAAACCCTAGTTCATCTCTTGTATCCGATCTTTGTCTCAAAACCTCAGATTGGTACCTGTGGGTTGCTACTAGTGTTGATTACTCCTTGTAGTTGATGCTAGTTGGTTTATTCGATGGAAGATCATATGGTCAGATCCTTAATGATAATTAATACTCCTATGATTTTGAATATGAATATGCTTTGTGATTAGTTACGTTTGTTCCTGAGGACATGGGAGAAGTCTTGTTATAAGTAATCATGTGAATTGGGTATTCGTTTGATATTTTGATCAGATGTATGCTGTCTCTCCTCTAGTGGTGTTATGTGAACGTCGACTACATGACACTTCACCATGATTTGGGCCTAGGGGAAGGCATTGCGAATTGATAACTAGATGATGGGTTGCTAGAGTGACAAAAGCTTAAACCCTAGTTTATGCGGTGCTTCGTAAGGGGCTGATTTGGATCCATATGTTTCGTGCTATGGTTAGGTTTACCTTAATTCTTCTTTCATAGTTGCGGATGCTCGCGAGAGGGGTTAATCATAACTGGGAGGCTTGTCCAAGGAAGGGTAGCACCCAAGCACCGGTCCACCCACATATCAAATTATCAAAGTAACGAACGCGAATCATATGAGCATGATGAAAACTAACTTGACAACAATTCCCATGTGTCCTCGGGAGTGCTATGCTTTATATAAGAGTTCGTCCAGGCTTGTCCTGTGCTACAAAAAGGATTGAGCCACCTTGCTGCACCTTGTTTACACTTGTTACTTATTATCCGTTATGAATTATCTTATCACACAACTATCTGTTACCGATAATTTCAGTGCTTGCAGAGAATACCTTGCCAAAAGCCGCTTGTCATTTCCTTTTGCTCCTCGTAGGGTTCGACACTCTTACTTATCTAAAAGACTATGATAGATCCCCTATACTTGTGGGTCATCAGGAACCTCTTCAAGAGGGAACTACCTCTGCAGCACGAGATCGTTTTTCCGGTAACACACCAAAATCCGTTATTTTTGGAAAATTTCTCCAATAGTCTGCAAATACCTTTTCTTACGCTACTCAAATGTTCACACTTCTAAATAAACCTATTTCTATTTCTGTGCAAAGAAAAAAAATACATCTAGCACCAATTAGGTTTATCCTAACAGGACAAATACATGAGTAATTCTATATAAAAAATTCAGTGTCCTCGGCAACAAGCAGGGACCAACCTTTGTGGATACTATGTTTGCAGACACATCATCGCCATCTGCAAATCTACTGATAGTTGTGAAGATCCTCGTGAATTAGTACCAGTAAGTCTATCTTAATTAATATCTTCTACTCCACTCATATGGCACATTTTGGTACTAAAAATACTGCAACTCATCATAGAACCGAGGACCCCTGAACCACTCCCCGCTGGTGAATTGCTGATGGTTTACAGATTTATCAGTGACTTCTTCCTGAATCACTACATCAGTCCCACTTGTGATAATGAATATTTCAACATGCATTCTCCTGAAACATTGAGTAAGAGTTAGCCGCTAAACATATATGCATGGATCCATTGTTTTCCATCTGATGAGCACTTCGTATTTTGTACACTATGATTAATTATGTAAATGCATATATGTGTCGACAAATCATTGGAATTTAGATACCATATGTTCAATTGCAATTGTTGCGAAATCTGATGACTGTTCTTCCTGTGGACACTATTTGTTCAATTGAATATTGTGGCGAATTTGCTTTTAGCATGCCGATTCAAAATGGGATATTTTTGTTTTAAACTGGAAATTCCTCCGCACATGGTTCAACTAAATGAGTGTGTGCGATCCACATTGGAAAGCATACGTCAATCATAGCGGAACGTTGGTGATACACAGCAGATCACAAACGATTTGCAGCGCTACTACGTGTGCGTAGGGTCTCCAAAACTATTTGTGATATCACATTATCACACATGAGAGCTCGGAGTAAACCGTGCCCAATGTAAAATCCAATCCCAGTCGTAAATTTTTCAGGAAATGTGTGGGATCCCAAATGAAAAGCACACATCACTCTTGCCGCAACCATCAGTGATACACAACAAATCACAAACGGTCTGCAGCACTTGTATGTGTGCGAAGGGGCTCCTGAACCGTTTGTGTTAGAACATTATCGCACACACTAATTGTTGGGAAACGTGTGGGATGGAGTCTTGCATGGCAGACGGGTTCCGCAGAAAACTTGTGTGCGATGTGGCATATATCACACACAGTTCATATGTTGGCCCGTGTGCCTTACATACTATTTCCCAAACGGTTCATTACGACACACCGTTTGGTTTCACTGTGTCATTAGAAAGGTTTAATCACCGATCCCACATGTGTGAAAGAATTTAGTGTGTGCTACATTACACATGATTACATTTTGCAAGGCCTCTGGATCATGGCTCCATATCCCCGATGGTTTCTGGGTCGTGTGGGAAGGACCCCCCCCCTATCGCCCACACTCACTTGGCGACAGTTCCAAATGCCATCGCGGAAAGGGGTTAAAAACTGTTTGTATAGCACCTCGTTGTACCAGTGTCATATTTCTTCTTGACAGTAGGAATAGGGAATTCAAAACCTCCAATAGCAATAGTTGAAATTTTTCCAATAGAATTGATGCTATTAACTTGAGGTTGTTTCTTCGAAAGTGTACCGTGTGCTCATTACCATTACCATGAAAAGTGACATTGCCCTTGTTGCAATCAATAACAGCCCCTGCAGTATTCAAAAAGGGTCTACCAAGGATGATCGACATATTGTCGTCCTCGGGAATATCAAGAATAACAAAGTCTGTTAAGATAGTAACGTTTGCAACTATAACAGGTACATCCTCACAAATACCGATGAGTATAGCAGTTGATTTATCAGCCATTTGCAAAGAGATTTCACTAGGTGTCAACTTATTCAATTCAAGTATACGGTATAAAGAGAAAGGCATAACACTAACACCGGCCCCAAGGTCAAATAAAGCAGTTTTAACATAGTTTCTTTTAGGGTTTTTTACATCTGTGCCCCTGGTTCCTTAGTTGTACTCGTTCATCCCCACGCTCTTAACTTTTGCTCACTTTTCCCCACTCCCTTGTCTAAAACTCTCACAAATGGGAAAACTGGACGTTGTCGTCCGGTCAATGGCTTGACCGTTAACTCTGACTAGTGGGGCCGTGTAGGCATTTTGTTTTTGCATGCAACTGAGAGCGATCGTGGGGTAGCACGTGTCCATGGAACATGCCAAAAACGTCCCATCGCATAAGAGGGGGAACCACCTACGAGCGCATCACCCCTACCATTTCCCCCCAAATCACCTCCCTGCCGCATCATCTCCCTCTGCCCAACCACGTCGTCTCGCTCTCCACCATCGCACCATATCGCTCTCCCCCACCGCATCCTCTTCCTCACCTTCATTACCTCCCTCATACCGATGGAGGACACTCGTGGCGATGCCGGTGCAGCGGCCGGAGATATGCAGGGTATGGTGACCATGGCAGATGTAGTGCAGGACGTTGGCGGTGTCCACGGTGGTGCGGGGAAACTCACAACAGCTGTCGCGGCTGTGTATGTGGAGAAGGAGGTGGTGGGCTAAAGGTGACGACGTCGAGCGGCGCAGTCCATCCAGATGCACAGCCTGGCAAGGAGAAGGTGGTACAGGAGGTACTTCCATTTGCTTGTACCCTAGTTGCAATATTTAGATTATAGAGTTAGTTTCATTGGTTGGATTGTGATTCGTAGGGTAGTACAGATGGTTAGAGTAGTTGGTTTGAGGGATGGGGGTTTTTGTATTAGGTTTTTTTGGATTACATTTATTGCAAAAATGCTAGACTGATCTTAATGAGAGATAGGGATCTCTTATCTCTGCGCTTAAATGCTACATGTGATTATTAGATTTGTTTCTGAATGCTACATAGATTGGGGTTTTGAATTCTATAGACCTGTATGCTTAGATTTGTTTCTGAATGCTACACAGATTGGTGTTTTGAATGTCTTATGCCCAAATGGAATGCATTAGTTTTGATGTACCTATCAATTGATTAAGAACTTACTTGATTCATCAATATATAAATTTGTCCACAATATGTAGTTATATTAGCTTTGTTGTTCAATGTGTGTGCATGACAATGGAAAATGCAAATAGGATCATAGTATGGATAATATGATCAATTTGTCATGTGTGCATATCTAAATTATCAGTTAGCTTCTGTATTTACAAGTAATGGATGTAATTGTATATTCAGGAGGATTATACTGTGGGGAATAAGAGGAAGATGGACCTTACTGGGTTCAAGGACCTGTACAATCCAGAGTACAGTGACGACGAAGTATATGAGGTAAGCCTACTTGAAATTTAGATTGTTCATTTAGTTCCTTTGACATGGTGTATATGAATCTATAATGTATTAATGTAATTCATTCATGTGTGTAGTATGAGTCTAGAGAAGATGTGGATAATGACAATGTCGCGTCATTCACAACGAAGGAGGAGGAGAAGATCAAGGCCAAGGGAGTTTCTTCCTTCTACAACCGAAAGATCAAGAAGTGGCACTGCCCCTACTGCACCACCAAGCCAAAGCCAAAGGATGGACGCTTTGATCACCTTGTGTCTCATGCAGAGGATATAGCGATTCGTGGGGAGGACTACAAGATCAGGGGGCAACATTTTTCCCTAGCGAAGGCCATGACTCCTCTTCCCAAGTGATGTGATGATGTTTTATCTTTTACTTTTGGTAAACTGAATGTGGGTGTTTGGTAAACTTTGTGTGGTGGTATCTATAGTAAACTTTGTGTGTGATCTACGGTAGTAATGTATTATGATATCTATATTTGTCTGTCCTTAAATTTGCATGTGGTGTATGGTATGTTACGTTTATATATTGTGAGCTATGAGTTTAGGTGCTGCAATGATCACACATCACTACTGCAGGATGCTACTAATGCGACACTACGATCAGAGACCCTTCGACGAAACGGTGTGCGACGCAATAATCGCAAACAGTGATGTAAAAAAACCATCAAAAAAGGTGTAAAACATTTGCGATGATGGATGCATCAAACATGGTTTAGGTTTTAGTTGCATGTGTGATGAAGGGCTTACGATTCAGTTCAATGGACTGTTTGCGATGAGGCAAAAGGACAAAAACAGGCGTCCAGATGAAGGTGTGTGCGATATACGGCATACGGTTCATTCAGATGAACTGTTTGTGATTAGGCGGAACAAAAGAAACAGTCAGCCAGATCAAGGTGTGTGTGATAGAGGGCAAACAGTTCACTCGGATGAACTGTTTGCATTGAGCCAAGATAACAGACATACGGTTCAATATAAGAAGATGTGTGTGATACACGAAAAACAGGTCTGTAATCAGAAATGTGTGTGAAGACTGATAATAACACAGACGATTGCTACTAATAAGACGTATGTGTTGTGTGATGTGATATGCTCTATCTACACAACATCTATTGGCCATTGGGCGACGGGCGGTCATCCGGGTACGCCATAAGGATGCAAAGAGGCATCCTATATCAGCAAGGACTAACTGTTCCACCAATAGCTCATCTAAGAGAACTCTCAAGTTAACTATGCTCAGGCTGGAGCAACCATCAGATGGGTGACTGGATGGGAAGTTATCTTGATGTTAAATTAACTAATGGGATGGGTCACAGAGGTCAAATTAAATGACCTCTATGATCCATCCCATCAGTTAAATAAACCTCGAGGTCCTTGTTTTTATTTTTTATTTTTTTAACACATGTTAAGGAAGGTCTACTTCATAACTTTTTGACAATGTGCGATACGTGGCATACAGTTGATCCATCCAAGCTGTTTGTGAGGGAATAAGCCGTGTGTGTTGTGGGCAAATGCTTGCTGGCATACAACCGTTTGTGATTGATGAATTCATCACCGACGGGTTGCCTAGTGTGGAACATGTTCATCTGATCATCATCTACTTCTTGTGCTAGCTCGATGTTCCTTCTATGCTAAGTTTCCATTAATTGATGGTGTTTTATGAACACGCCACTATTTCCCGCCATTTCCTCACCTGTTTCCCGCCACCCAGCGATATTGCGCATAAACCTAGGCGATGGGTGATACGTCTCCAATGTATCTATAATTTATGAAGCATTCATGCTATTATATTATCTGTTTTGAATGTTTATGGGCTTTATTATACACTTTTATATCATTTTTGGGACTAACCTATTAACCAGAGGCCCAGCCCATATTGCCGTTTTCTTGCCTATTTCAGTGTTTCGAAGAAAAGGAATATCAAACGGAGTCCAAACGGAATGAAACCTTCGGGAGCGTTATTTTTGGAACGGAAGCGATCCAGAAGACTTGGAGTCAAAGTCAAGGAAGCTTCGAGGTGGCCACGAGGGTGCCCCCCCCTACTGGGTGCGCCCCCCTATCTCGTGTGCCCCTCGAGGCTCCCCGACCGACTACTTTCGCCTATATATTCCCATATACCATAAAAACATCAAAGCGAACAATAGATCGGGAGTTCCGCCGCCGCAAGCCTCTGTAGCCACCAAAAACCTCTCGGGAGCCCGTTCCGGCACCCTGCCGGAGGGGGGATCCATCACCGGTGGCCATCTTCATCATCCCAGCGCTCTCCATGACGAGGAGGAAGTAGTTCACCCTCGGGGCTGAGGGCATGTACCAGTAGATATGTGTTTGATCTCTCTCTCTCTCTCTCTCTCTCTCATGTTTTTGAGGTGATACGATCTTGATGTATCGCGAGCTTTGCTATTATATTTGGATCTTATGATGTTTCTCCCCCTCTACTCTCTTGTGATGAATTGAGTTTTCCCCTTGAAGTTGTTTTGTCGGATTGAGTCTTTAAGGATTTGAGAACACTTTATGTATGTCTTGCTGTGCTTATCTATAGTGACAATGGGATATTCACGTGATCCACTTGATGTATGTTTTGGTGATCAACTTGCGGGTTCCGCCCATGAACCTATGCATAGGGCTTGGCACACGTTTTCGTCTTGACTCTCCGGTAGAAACTTTGGGGCACTCTTTGAAGTACTTTGTGTTGGTTGAATAGATGAATCTGAGATTGTGTGATGCATATCGTATAATCATAGCCACAGATACTTGAGGTGACAATGGAGTATCTAGGTGACATTAGGGTTTTGGTTGATTTGTGTCTTAAGGTGTTATTCTAGTATGAAATCTATGATAGATTGAATGGAAAGAATAGCTTCGTGTTATTTTACTACAGACTCTTGAATAGATTGAGCAGAAAGGATAACTTTGAGGTGGTTTCGTACCCTACCATAATCTCTTCGTTTGTTCTCCGCTATTAGTGGCTTTGGAGTGACTCTTTGTTGCATGTTGAGGGATAGTTATATGATCCAGTTATGTTATTATTGTTGAGAGAACTTGCACTGGTGAAAGTATGAACCCTAGGCCTTGTTTCCTAGCATTGCAATACCGTTTGTGCTCACTTTTGTCATTAGTTACCTTGCCGTTTTTATATTTTCAGATTACAAAAACCTATATCTACCATCCATATTGCACTAGTATCACCATCTCTTCGCCGAACTAGTGCACCTATACAATTTACCATTGTATTGGGTGTGTTGGGGACACAAGAGACTCTTTGTGATTTGGTTGTAGGGTTGTTTGAGAGAGACCATCTTCATCCTACGCCTCCCATGGATTGATAAACCTTAGGTCATCCACTTGAGGGAAATTTGCTACTGTCCTACAAACCTCTGCACTTGGAGTCCCAACAACGTCTACAAGAAGAAGGTTGTGTAGTAGACATCAGCGGGCGATGCACGGAGGCAACAAGCGCAGCCTATAGCACATCCACCCTTTCCAAGCATGCTAACCCACCAAAGTGCTGCCTCTGCCATCAACCTCGTCGACGAGGAAAACGAGAAGGTGCCATGGCCGGTCGAGGCCGAGGCGCTCCCCGGCAACGCGATGGATGACATCGTGATGCGCGTCATCGCCAGGGTTGAGTAGACCCTTGGCACATGGTGCTTTAGCGCTGCGGATCAAGATAGGCATGTCAGCGCCGAGAGGCTATAGCTCGCCGCATAACATGAATGATGGCACACCGTAGAGCAAGCTAGGCGTGTCCACGCCGATAGGCTGTGGCTCGCTGCAGAGCGAGAGGCGCAGTGCGCCGCACAGCAAGAGCGGATCCATTGGCCCTTGTCTGCTGTCGACAGGGCGTCGCAGCAGGGTACACATCCCGTTAGTACCCCGATTCCTCGCTAGGAGTGGGCAGAGGCCCTCTACGCCGTACTTGCACCAGAGGCTGGCTGCGCTGAACTTGCACTGGACGCCCGCTTTGCCGTTCGCATGGGTTGCGCCATTCGCCTTGTCCGCGGCCCACTCGATGCCAACGCGCTAGTCGGTAGGCTCGACCGCCTCCTTGGCCCAAGTGTCCACCTAGGCGCAATAGAGGAACATGGCTGTCACATCCTCGAGCTGGTGATCTACGATGAAATAGCCAACTTGGAGCTCGTGATCGCACTCCAGATGTACCGCGAGTGTGTCGACCGCTTGGACGAACGCATGCACAAGTTTAGGCAGATCCAAGAGCTACCGTAAGCAAGGGTTGCTGGCCATGGTCTCATTAGACGCATTTTATTTTGTTGAGTCATTTCGACATGGATAGCTATGTATTCACAGCAATCATAACATTGCTCTGTTTATTTCTTTGTTTCAATGTGTGTACTCTGTTTTTTGTTCTTATATATTCTGTTTCAATGTATGTGTGTATACGCTTTCCATTCTGCATATGTGGATGATAACAACTAGATACAAATTAGTATAGAAAAACAGATAGAAAATGGAATTCATAATATATATATTAATTGTTCATTACTTCATCACAGAATATATATAATATCATCACATATACGTGATGATACTTAACTACTAGGTACAATGCATAAAATTGAACACGAACAATACTAAACCTAATAATCCCTCCTAGGGGCAGTATTCCGGTAGCCCCACGCCAGCAGCTCCTTGGTGTGCGGCATCTTCCCACCGTGAAGGCTGTACTCTGCCTCCTCCGCCTTGCAGCGCTTGATGTACCGATCTGCCTCTTGCTGGCGGACGAGCGCGAACGATCTTGCCATTTTGTTGGGCACCCACCAGAGCTCCTCATCGGTGGCACGCTGGAGTTTATCAGCCCACCTCCATGCAGCGATGAGGTGCCTAGCGCCTTTGACGTTCCTCACGAAGTACCTATTTTTGTACACCTCCTCTGCACGACAATGCGCCCGCCCCCAAAGCTCCACCGCCTCCCTTTTCCAGGAGGCATCACGGGCTTCACAGGCCGTCTGGTACCTGGCTTCCTCCTCAACCATCTCCTTCTTGAACGCCACTTGCCTGGCTTTCTTAGCCGGCGGCAGTGACTTCCACAAAGATTGTACTGGCACCAAAGCCAATCCAAAGTTTGGGGGTCCGGCGCAACCTCGTCCGGCGGCGCGTAGGGGTCCTCCTCGTCGCTACTCTTCAATTGAGCATCCTCAGGGGGCGGCGACTCCTCGTAGGCGCATGGGCTGATCGGCAGCGCCATGGCAGAGATTTGAGAGAGAGAGAGGGGGGGGAAGGATGTAGATGAGAATGCAAGCGGGACGACATGAGCAAGTTATTCTTTATTGGCGACTGAAATCTAGATCGACAGGAATAATAAACATGTCGGTCGCCAAAATTTACGAGTACTATAGTTTGAATTACACACTATTCCCATGGCAAAATCCGTGTGTGAACTAAATAGCTGACTGTTTCCAATAAAGAACCATGTCTGATTAATAACCCCCGCCACTCACCTTCCAAACCTCAAGGCACGAAATAGAGTGCCAATCGTGTGGGGGGCGGTTGTCTTGCCAGATCTTTACATTTTCTTTTTTTAAGACCAGATATTTACATCATATGATATTTTTTAACCCACACACAAGTACACAAACATATGATTTTTTAAACCATTATGGTTAGCCGTTGCATGTAGATGTAGTTCAAATTTGAATTACGGTCATTAAATGGCTAGAAAATCACTTAAATGTCTTTAAAAGGTCAAATGACCCTTAGAATTTTCCAAATTTTTACATGACAGTATTATTAGTGCATGCTAAACGTAGGAAAATTTTGAAGGCTGTAAGAGGAAGCTATCTCCCGTTCGTCATCAAACATGCATTGTTCCCTCTCGGAACCATGAGCCTTCTAGTGAGTTGCTCTGGTTTGTGAGGGGTGTGTGTCCAAACTTTCGTCAAACAGGCCAATTTTTTTACCACATCATCTTGGTGGCATGACATTACATCAAGCAAGGTTTCATGTTTTTCTGATCATTTTTTAATTTTTTGGAATTAAAATGCCATGGCACTCCATACATGTGTCCATGCCGTGAGACCAATATATTTGAAAATTCCTTCTAATTTACTACACATGGAATTAACTCGCACACAGGTACACAAATATGATTCTTCAAACCGTTATGGTTAGCCGTTGCATGTAGATGTAGTTCAAATTTGAATTACGGTCATGAAATGGCTAGAAAATCACTTAAATGTCTTGAAAAGGTAAAATGACCCCTAAAATTTTCCAAATTTTCACATGACAGTTGTATTAGTGCATGTTAAACGTAGAAAAAGTTTAAAGGGCATAAGAGGAAGCTATCTCCCATTCGTCATCAAACATGCATTGTTCCCTCTCGGAACCACGAGCCTTCTAGTGAGTTGCTCCGGTTTGTGAGGGTGTGTGTACAAACTTTCGTCAAACAAGGCTATTTTTTTAACACACCATCTTGGTGGCATGACATTACATAAGGCAAGGTTCCATGTTTTTCTGATCATTTGTTAATTTTCTGGAATTAGAATGCCATGGCACTCCATGCATGTGTCCATGCCGTGAAACCAATATGTTTGAAAGTTCCTTCTAATTTACTGCACATGGAATTAACTTGCACACAAGTACACAAATATGATCTTTCAAACCGTTATGGTTAGCTGTTGCATGTACATGTGGTTCAAATTTGATATATGGTCATTAAATGGCTAGAAAATCACTTAAATGTCTTTAAAAGTTCAAATGACCCCTAGAATTCTCCAATTTTTCACATGCTAATTGTATTAGAGCATGTTAAACGTAGAAAAAAAATTGAAGGCCGCAAGAGGAAGCTATCTCCCGTTCGTCATCAAACATGCTTTGTTTCCTCTCGGAACCATGAGCCTTCTAGTGAATTGCTCCGGTTTGTGAGGGGTGTGTGTCCAAACTTTCGTCAAACAAGCCAATGTTTTTACCAAATAATCTTGGTGGCATGACATTATATCAACCAAGGTTTCATGTTTTTCTGATCATTTTAAATTTTTTTGGAATTAAAATTCCATGGCACTCCATGCATGTGTCCATGCCATGAGACCAATATGTTTGAAAATTCCTTCTAATTTACTGCACATGGAATTTACTCACACACAAGTAGACAAATATGATTTTTCAAACCGTTATTGTTAGCCGTTGTATGTAGATGTAGTTCAAATTTTAATTACGGTCATTAAATGGCTAGAAAATCACTTAAATGACTTTAAAAGGTCAAATGACCCCTGAAATTTTCAAAATTTTCACATGACAGGTTTATTAGTGCATGTTAAACATAGAAAAAACTTAAAGGGCGTAAGAGGAAGCTATCTCCCGTTTGTCATCAAACATGCATTGTTCCCTCTCGGAACCACGAGCCTTCTAGAGAGTTGCTCCGGTTTGTGAGGGGTGTGTGTCCAAACTTTCATCAAACATGCCAATTTTTTTACGACATCATCTTGGTGGCATGACATTACAACAAACAAGGTTTCATGTTTTTTTGAACATTTTTTTAAAATTTTGGAATTAAAATGCCATGGCACTCCATGCATGTGTCCATGTCGTGATACCAATATGTTTGAAAATTCCTTCCAATTTAATGCACATGGAATTAACTCGCACACAAGTACACAAATATGATTTTTCAAACCATTATTGTTAGCTGTTGCATGTACATGTAGTTCAAATTTAAATTACGCTCTTTAAATGGCTAGAAAATACTTAAATGTCTTTAAAAGGTCAAATGACCCCTAAAATTTTCCCAATTTTCACATGACAGTTGAATTAGTGCATGTTAAATGTAGAAAAAATTGAAGGCCGTAAGGGGAAGCTATCTCCCGTTCATCGACAAAACTGCATTGTTCCCTCTCGGAACCATGAGCCTTCTAGTGAGGTTCTTCGGTTTGTGAGGGGTGTGTGTCCAAACTTTCATCAAACATGCCAAAAAATTTACCACATCATCTTGGTGGCATGACATTACATCAAGAAAGGTTTCATGTGTTTCTAATCTTTTTAATTTTTTGGAATTTAAATTCCATGGCACTCCATTCTTAATTGTGTCATAGCCGTTTGAAAATTCCTTCCAATTTACTGCCCATGGAATTAAATCGCACACAAGTACACAAAATATGACTTTTCAAACCATTATGGTTAGTTGTTGCATGTACATGTAATTCAAATTTGAATTATGGTCATTAAATGGCTAGAAACTCAATTAAATGTCTTTAAAGGTCAAATGACCCCTGAAATTTTCCAAAATTTGACATGACAATTGTATTAGTACTACAAATTTCTCGTACATTTAAAACACCATCCGTTGCCACTTTACTCCAAATTTGTCTTTCACAGCTAATAAAAATATCAACAACATCACACACAGTTTTTTGTAGGAACCATTTGCGATGGAAATTTCTGGATCTATTTCATTCTTCCTCCTTAAGCTTCGTTGGCTCGTCTGCTCCAGTGCCGGCAACCCCCAAATCTATGAATCCCAATCCCCATTCCCGCACCCCCTTCTTGGAAAGATGACACCATGGAAATGCTTCGCAAAGGCCCGTACAATGGTCGCGTCCTACCCGAGCGCCGCCACCTATGCCAAGAGCACGGCCGCCTATGCTGAGAGTGCCGCCGCATCCGCATTGAGTGCGGCTCCATCTGCCGAGAGGGCATCTGCGGCAGCCGACAGGGCAGCTACAGCAGCCGAGACGGCTG
Source organism: Triticum aestivum (assembly GCF_018294505.1). NCBI lineage: Eukaryota > Viridiplantae > Streptophyta > Magnoliopsida > Poales > Poaceae > Triticum > Triticum aestivum. The sequence continues at coordinate 128,169,220 of NC_057795.1, read as the reverse complement.
CAGCTGCTGCTGTGACGGTGGCTGCAAATGCCGGGAGCACTTGATCTGCCATCCGTGCCGCCGATGTCGCCCTGGCCCGAGTCGAGGCCATCCATGCCAAGATCGAGGACGCACATGCCCAGATATTCCAGGCCACCTCGGAATCCATCATGCAACCTATCAGTGTGAATCCGGTAGATCTCGGGTAGGGGGTCCCGGACTATGCGTCTAAGGATCAAAGGTAACAAGGAGGCATGGAACACGATGTTTACCTAGGTTTGGGCCCTCTTAATGGAGGCAATACCCTACTTCCTACTTGATTGACTTTGATGAGTATAGGGGTTACAAGAGTTGATCTACCTCGAGATCCTGATGGCTAAACCCTAGATGTCTAGCATGTATGATTGTTGTTGCCCCTAAGGACTAAACCCTCCGGTTTATATACGCATCGGAGAGGACTAGGGTTGTACAAAGTCGGTTTACAGAGGAAGGAAACTACTCATCCGGATGCCAGGCTTGCCGTCCATGCAAAGGAGAGTCCCATCCGGACACGAGAGAAGGCCTTCGGTTATGTATCTTCACGGCTCGTCAGTCCGGCCCATGTCACATAGGTCGGCTCTCCGAGGACCCATAATCCAGGACTCCCTCAGTAGCCCCCGAACTTGCCTTCATTGACGACGTTGTATCCGGCTTCATGTCTTCGGCTTTGCAGGGCGATTTCCTCATTGTACTCCATATAGTTCGGTCTTTACATTTAAATATTGCACTCTTCAACTTCTGTGCCGCCGTCGCCTCGGCTTCCATGTGTCAGACGAATATGAAGGGTCTAAGTGTTTTTACAAATAACCCCTTGACCATGTAGGGAAGGCGCTTATTTAAAGAGATTGAATCTCAGATTCCATTCCCCCACCAGATAAAAATCCTTAGAGCTTGCCATAAGAAACCAACCAAAGATGGTCAACGCTCCTTGTTCTTCCTGGCATCCCCAAGGCCCTCAAGAAGGCGACTGGGAGAGCTGCTGGGTGCCCCATGCCCAATTGACCAAGCATCAGGCGCAGGGATACCTCCCTCCATTAGATCTAGTCCCCGTTCGGGCGGGATTAACTACCTTCAATGGCGAAGCCCTGGCATAGAAATTCCTCAATCCCAACAAAGGGGAGTGGGTGTGCTTCATTTACTTCTTGCTGAGGGGCGTGGGATTTCCAATCCACCCTTTCCTCAGAGGTCTTCTGGAGTTTTACAGTCTCCAACTTCACAACCTCACGTCGGGCTCCATTCTACACATCGTGGGCTTTGTTTCTCTTTGCGAGTTGTTTCTAGGCTGCAAGGCCCATATCAATTTATGGAGGAAATATTTCTACCTCGTCACTCGCTCCCAGAAGGGATCCATTTTCAACGTGGGCGGTGTCAAAGTATGGCATATAGGTGGAACAGGATACTTGTCCGGCACTCCGAGGAAAGCATCCGAAGAGTGGCCCTCAGAGTGTTCTATATTGAAGACGTTGTCCTTCCGGACCCAATCCAGCACGGTCTTCCTGAATTTTTCTCCGCTCCCTTAAAGAAGCGCGCCAGCTGGCGTCCCTGAAGCTATGAGGAAGAAGATAGTGTGGAGATTAGGAGGCTAGTGAACAAGATCGAAATACTTGCTCACTCCGAACTATCTATGGTCGAGGTAATGGTGATTTCAATAACGCAATGCGTTCAGCCGCTTCAATAAAGGGGGCATCCCATGTGGCATTACAACGGGGAGGACGACGCCTCATGCTGTGGGTGAAAGGGTCCGGCTAATTTCGCCGCGCTGTCCGCCACGTTGGCTGACCTTATCAAAGGGGAAAAGGAAGATTTTGCTCGCCTAAAGTGTCGAGAAGGTTTCTCTACGTATACCCCCATTGGTTGGGTGAGTCTTTTATTATGGGCCTTAATCGATATTTTTTCCTCAACAATGCTTTTCAGTCGAACTTAATCCGACTACCTTTAACAGGAATGGAGAAAGGTCGAAAGGGGATATACAGCCCCGCTCCGCACCCAGAGGACCATAATTGAGACCTTGATCCTGGATTTGAAGAGGATCCGGATATATTTCTAGACTTTAAGGTGGAGTCTTTTATCAAACAAGCTACGATGACACGGAAGTGGCTATTATAGCCGACTACCCTGGCCTTCGCCCTTCCTCCCATGTAAGTACCCAGGAGACATCTCCTCAAAAAGAGTTTTCCCACTGTGACTCACCCACTGCACTATATTGTGCTCCCAAGGGGCGACGCTCGCACCAGCGTGCTGCAGCAAAGGCGTCCTCTAAGAAGACGACACTTGCACAAGGCGCGTCTCTAAAAAGAAAGGCCAACAATGATACAATCGGGCCCTCTTCTGAGTTGAAGAGGTATAATCCTTTAACACGCACTCAGTGGGTAGATCGAGCGGTGATGTTCCCTGCTATTCCATATTGCAAGAGGAGTGTACACCTGACTGCATCCGGAGACCTGGCCAGCCATGCACAGACTAATCCAGCCCCAGACCCTGCCACAAGAACTGGAGGGGATGCGGGAGCAATGCCGGATTGTCATCTCCCAGAATATTCGGATAATGTATCCGTCACAAACTCCGAAGTGGAGAGTGTGATGGGTCACCGGGGACGGAGAGCGGCTATGCGCGACCCATATTTTACCGAAGAGGCTTTCAATGCTCTCAGCTCAGCGGATGCTTATATCTGAGCTGCTTGTGATGGAGTTGCTCGAGCCACTCACTAGCTTTCAAAGGATATGCGGGTAAGTATGTTTTGCACAGATTCAATAATCATATGCCAGTAGCCCCCGAGTCTTGAAGTAGTTGGCCGAACTTATTTAAGAGTCGTTACATTATTAGGTACTTATGGGGAGGAATAAGACATTATCAAAGGAGTTGGAAGAATGCCGAACTAAGCTGACTGATGCCACTGCCGAGCTGGAAAATTTGAAGAAATCCAAGAAGGCACCTGATGGCAAGTACAGCAGTAGCTCGGAATTAAGGTTTCATGCCTACAATGAGGTTGCTTAATTATGCTTTTGTCTTGTTGGTAGGCTCGACAAACCAACTGGAAGAGAGGCTAAGGGCTGCTCAGGCGAACAAACAACATGCCGAAGGGCAAGAAGCCGCTTGTCAACGTGTATTGACACGCACCATTAATGAGAAGAACAAACTATAGGATGCAAATATCAAGCAAGCCGAAGAACTGAAGGATTTAAGAGCCCAATTATCGGATGCTCTGAAGGAGAATAAGAAGCTGAAAGGCGGCATATTTAGTATGCTCTTTTAACCTATATGTCACACGGTCTCCTGTTTTGAAAATTTGACAAGTTTGCGTCTGTAGGTGTGCTAACCGGAAGACCCAAAGGAGAAGTGTATGGATTCAAAGGCGACCTACTACAAGAGCTATCCAAAGTGCACGAGCGAGCTCGAAAAGCATTGAGGAACATGGCTAAGGCCATATGGTCGTCTGATTACCCTCCAGGAAGTATGGATGAGCTTGCGAATTTATTCAAGGGAGCTCATTGCCGTTTGTAGCGATGGAAGATATCAGCATGTCAATAAGGTGCCCGGGAAGCCTGGGCCATGGTGAAAACACGGTATACCAAGCTTGATCCGAATCATATGGCCCGGGTCGAACCATGGGGATCAGATGGACAAAAAATTCATGTTAGCTTAGTGTACGACCAAGTGAAAACAGCCGCTAAGTTTTCTCAACAAGATTGTAAATTAGACAACCTACTAGAGGGTCTAGAGGAAGAAGAAGTTTTTGAGTCCAAGTAGTACTGTACTTTATCAACAAATTTATCTCTAGCCGAATTGTAAAACGATTGTCATGGCAGACTCTCTGCTTCTACCTATATATACCATTGGTAAATACCAAGGCATGTTCAGAAACTAGGCATTCCGGTCATAGTTGCTTAAACAGACAAGTTGTATTCTGAGAGTTATGTTATATTACATTTGATTGTAAGAAACATCTTCCATAGAGAATAGTTCCGTTGAGGGTTCCTTTCCCTGGGCCAGCATGCATTTTTGTGCATGCATAAGCTGTGGTGCGAGAAATCACAGTACGCATTATAATTTGGGGGCGTATATTGCAACAAGGGCAGTTTGTCTCTTGTTCGCCGACCGATTATTCCCTTAAGAACGCTCGCTTTTGGCTTCACCCGTCTGAGGTACACGTCCGGATAACCCGGCTGTAACAATCGCAGAGGTGTTCCCTTTATGCCCTAGCCGAGTAAGCGGGAACGTAGCGCATAAGCACAGGAGCCAGGCAACCCAGCTTAGCAAAAACTTAAGTCATAAAGGTGCACAGAATGGTGAAGACAGGACACATGTGAGTAGACAACACATATATGCGGTGAGCTTGATGCTCCAAAATAATAATCAGAATAAGCTTCTGTGAAAATAAGCCCCCAGGTATTATGGGTATGTACATTTAATGATGTATATCCCTCGAGTGTGCGGTTTATCCGAACACTGGTAGAAGTCGTACAAAAACAGAAAAGAGAGAAAAAGGGTGATAGGGAGAAGAGAAAAGAAAAGGTGAAAAAAAAAGTTATAAGTGTGAACTTGGGTGTAGAATCGTCGGAGCCAAGCAGTGTTCCATGGGTTTGGTTCCAAACAATTATCCGAAGCGTTGCGAAGGCGATAGGCTCCTCTAGTGAGAACTTCATCTATGATGAAGGGACCCTCCCATTTGGGCTTGAGATTGTCCTTTTACTTCTCTGGTAGGCGCAGGACGAGTTCACTGACATTATAAGTCTTTGCCCGTACTTCCCTGCTTTGATATCGTCGAGCTTGCTATTGGTAAAATGCGGAACGAGCCTTCGCGACGTCGCGCTCCTCCTCCAAGCCATCCAGATCGTCCTGCCGGTCGACCTCGACCTCTCTCTATTCATACATGCGCACTCGAGGGGAGTCATGAATAATCTTGCAAGGCAATACTGCCTTGGCCCCGTACACCATGAAAAAAGGTGTGTATCCGGTCGTGCGATTGGGTGTGGTACGCAGCCCCCAGAGTATAAAATCGAGTTCTTCAACCTAGTGCTTGTCTGATTCACGTAGGGATCACACTAGTCGAGGTCTAATGCCACTCATTATCAAGCCGTAAGCCCGTTCGTCCTGACCGTTTGTCTGAGGGTGATATACAGAGGCATAATCGAGCTTGATGCCCAAATTAGCGCACCAGGTTTTCACCTCATCGGCCGTAAAGTTAGAGTCATTGTCAATAATGATACTATGCGGGACACCATAACGGTGTACAACACCGGATAAGAAGTCTATAACCGGTCCGGCTTCGGCCGTTTTGACTGGTTTGGCTTCTAGCCACTTAGTGAACTTCTCGACCATAACCAGTAAATATTTATTCTTATGGCTTCCCCCTTTGAGGGGTCCGACCATGTCAAGCCCCCAGACCACAAAAGGCCACATAAAGGGGATTGTTCGTAAGGCAGTGGGCGGCATATGGCTTTGATTTGTGAAAAGCTGGAATCCAACACATCAATGTACGAGGTATTGTGCATCTGCTCGGGCCGGCCAAAAGAAACCCGTACGGAAGGCCTTACTTACAAGGGCCCGAGCTGCAGCATGATGGCCACCAAGACCGGCGTGTATTTCGGCCAAGAGCTGTCGACCTTCTTCTTCGGAGATACACCTTTGGAGTACTTCGGTGGTACTTTTCTTGTACATTTCCCCCTCATGGACTTTATAGGCCTTCGAGCGTTGGACGATGCGACGGGCCTCAGTCTGGTCATCAAGGATCTCATTCCTAGTAAGGTACGCGAGGAACGGTTCAGTCCACGGGGCGATTACGGCCATGATTTTGTGAGCCGATGGTGTTACTTCGGTGTCCGAACCCCCGACGATATCGGGAATGTGTTCAGAATCAGGGGGTATGATCGGTTCTGGGACGGTGTTGCTGCTATCGTCCTGCCACATGAAGGATGGCTTGAAGAGCCTTTCCACGAAGGTGTTAGGCGGGATGGGGTCGCGCTTGGCTCCCATGCGGGCAAGTATGTCCGCAACTTGATTACTCTCTCGAACCACATGATGAAAATCGAGCGCTTCAAACCGAGCTGATATTTTGAGTACGGCGTTGCGGTAAGCCACCATCTTCGAATCTTTTGCGTCGAAGTCTCTATTTATCTGAGATATTGCGAGGTTTGAGTCTCCGCGTACTTCGAGGCATTGTATGCCCATGGGGACGGCCATCCGGAGACCATGCAATAGGGCCTCGTATTCGGCTGCATTGTTAGAGTCTGTACACTGTATTTGGAGCACATAACGGATTGTGTCTCCTGTGGGAGATGTCAAGACGACACTAGCCCCCAATCCGGCTAACATTTTAGAGTCGTCAAAGTGCATCACCTAGTTGGAATATGTGTTGTATTCTTTAGGGACTTCGGCCTTTGTCCATTCGGTGACGAAGTCAGCCAACACCTGAGATTTGAGAGCTCGGCGTGGCTTGTAAGTTATTTCAAATGGCAAGAGCTCAATCGCCCACTTGGCAATCTGACAGGTGGCGTCCCGATTGTTTATAATATCGTTAAGTAGTACTTTGAAGCCATCGTGATCAAGCACTCCTGAAAGTAGTGCCGCAGCTTGTGAGATGCCATAAAGACCGCATATGCTATCTTTTGATAATGCGGGTATCAGGATTTGCATGGTGTAAGGACTGCCGATACATAATATACTAGTTTTTGATGTGGGAATTTATGTCCCTCCTCATCTCGTTCAACGACGAGCACCGCACTCACTACTTGGTGAGTTGCACATATGTAGAGCAGCATCGGTTCGCCGACGTTTGGTGCAGCCAGGATTGGATTACTTGCTAACAGAGCTTTTATTTATTCCAGTCCGGCTGTGGCGGCGTCCGTCCACATGAAGTGGTTAGTATGGCGGAGTAAGCGATATAACAACCACACCTTTCCCCTAATTTGGAGATAAGACGGATTAAAGCTGCCACGCACCCGGCTAATTTTTGGACCTGCTTGAGGTCTTTTGGTGTTGCCAACTGTGACAGGACTCAGATTTTAGCGGGGTTTGCCTTGATCCCTCTATTGGAGACAATGAACCCAAGAAGCTTTCCAGCTACAATACCAAAAAAGCAATTTGCCGGATTGAGCAGTATGTCATATGCTTGGAGGTTGTCGAATGTAAGGTGCAAGTCATCCACCAGTGAATCGACATGTTTGGTCTTGATGACTACGTCATCTACATATGCCTCCACAGTTTTTCCGATCTGCTTTTCCAGGCATGTTTGAATCATGCGCTGGTAGGTTGCGCCGGCGTTCTTGAGCCCGAAAGGCATAGAGTTGAAGCAGACGGGCCCATACGGGGTGATGAATGTCGTTGCGGCTTGGTCGGGTTCTTTCATCTTAATTTGATGGTATCCGGACTATGCGTCAAGGAAGCACAAGGAATCATGTCCTGCGGTTGCGTCAATAATCTTGTCAATTCGAGGTAGCGGGAAGGGGTCCTTAGGGCAAGCCTTATTAAGGTCTTTGAAATTGACACACAGGCGCCAGGATTTATCCTTCTTAGGTACCATGACCAGGTTTGCTAGCTAGTCCGGATGTTTGATCTCTTTTATGAACCCGGCTTCGAGTAGCTTGGCTAGCTCCTCCCCCATAGGTTGTCGTTTGGGTTCGGAGAATCAGCGCAGAGTTTGCTTGACTAGTTTGTATCCTTTTAGTATATTGAGACTATGCTCGGCCAGTCCTCGTGGGATACCTGGCATATCCGAAGGGTGCAAGGCAAAAATGTCCCAGTTCTCATGCAAAAGTGCGCGTAAATCGGCGTCCACAGTTGGTTACAGTTGTGCCCCAATGGAAGCTGTTTTCTTGGGGTCCCTTGGTGGACTTGAAATTTGACTATTTCGTCTATAGGCTTGAAGGAAGTAGATTTGGATCTCTTATCAAGGATTACATCATCCCTATCTATGGTAGAACGTAGAGTGGTCAATTCTTCGGCCGTGAGGGCCTTGGACAATGCCTCAAGGGCCAGAGAGGCGGTTTTGTTTTCGGTGCGGAGTGCTATGTCCGGATCACTGGTGATAGTGATAATTCCATTGGCCCCGGGCATTTTGATCTTCATATACCCGTAATGGGGTACGCCTTGGAAGCGCGTGAACGCGTCTCGCACCAGCAAAGCATGATACCCGTTGTTGAATGGTTCCACGTGGAAGAGTAACTCTTTGGACCTATAGTTCTCCGGCATGCCGAATACCACGTCCAGTTTGATTTTTCCCGAGAATCTGGCTTCTCGACTAGGGATAATACCGCGAAAGATTGTGTTACTTTGCTCAATGCGACTCCTGTCCATTTGCATTTTGTTGAGCGTGTCCTCGTAGATGAGGTTCGGTCTGCTACCGCCGTCCATGAGCACTTTAGTGAGCCAAAAACTGTCTACAATTGGGCTTAGGACCAAAGCGGCTGGTGCCCGGACTGAGCGGGCTCTTGGTTCATCCTCGGCCTTGAAAGTGATCGCCGTGTCATTCCAAGGATTTACTGCTGCCACGTGGTAGACTTTGGCAAGGTCATGGAGCTCCCTTTTGCGCCGATTATTTGAAGAAAAGGTCTCAAAGACTGTGAATACTTTTGGATCTTGTCTCCAAATAGTAGTTCTCTGGAGTGTTGTTGCTGAGGATACCCTCTCCGCTCTTGGCCACCTGCCGGAGTATCCAACATGCTCGAAGGCTATGCGTTGGCTCGTTGTCCGGCGTCATGTGAATTTTACAGGGCTTGTCGAGCCATTCCTCAAGGACAGTTCTATGCCCCGTAATGGGTTTAATTCTCTTGTCCACGGGATGATGATTAGGTGCTCCATGGGGATGCATCCTCTTTTCCCATCCGGGGGATGGCCTAAGGGCCTGTGGTTCCCAGCGGGCTGTCTGGGTTTTCCAGGCGCTTTCCATTGCGCAGTACTTCTGTATTATGTGTGACAAATTGGCAAAGTGTAGTACGCGACGGTGGTTGAGGGCATTAAGGATTCCCTCATCCGTGCAATTGTTGCAAAATACCAAGATCGCGTCGTCGTTGCAGCAATCCTTGACCTTGTTTTTAACAAGTAGGAATCTAGCCCATAAGTGGTGGAATGTTTCCTGAGGCTGCTACTGCACATACATTAAGTCGCATATGTCTGGAGGACCGGAGTTTTTTGGGTAATATTGCTTGTGGTGGGTGGGTGCGTTCAAATTCGAACCCTGACCCATTGGGAAGTCCGGATTCTAAAGAATTTCAGAGGCTACACTACAAAAAAAGACACATCCGTGACATTTTGGGCCGAACGAAATTTTTTTCTGTCATACATATGACACTTCTATGACGATAATTGTGACAGAACCCGGTATCATCATAGATGTGGTGGGATCCTACTTCTATGACAAAAAATCATGACAGAAAATGGGCTTTTAGTCCTAGGCGGGCCGGAGATGCAGCTGCATGACATTCTTTGGGCCGTCCATGACGGAAAAACCGTGGTAGAAGCGAGGGGGAGGAAAATTTCGGGGAGTTGCCGGTTACGGTGGGAGGTCGGGGGCCGAGCGATGCACGTTTCTCTCGTACACGTACACGCGTGTGTGCGAGGCGTTGGCTCTAACTGAACCCGAGCGAGGAGTTGGGCTCTAACTGAACCCGAGCGATTGCACTGCAGGCTACGCGTTACTGAATCTGAGCGATCGATCGATGGCTGTTAACTGAACCCGATGGAGCGATTCCTTCGCTACTGCTGCTAACTGAAGTCGATCGATGGATGAACAGTGAGCGTTGCGGGGGGGTTTGGATGAACAGTGAGCGGTGGCGTTCCCTCTGGATGAACAGGAACCCGTGGTGTGGAGGGCTGGATGAACAGTAGACGGTGGAGGGGTGGCCGTGGAGGGGTGGTTGAACAGGACCCTGTGGTGTGGAGGGCTGGATGAACAGTAGATGGTGGAGGGTGCCCGTGGAGGGGTGGTTGAATAGTAGCCGGTGGAGTAGCACGCGGTGGAGGCTGGATGAATAGGAGCCCGTGGAGGCTAGAGAAGGTCGATGGTAGCCCATGGAGGCTGGAGGAGGTCGACGGTGGAGATGAACAGTATCCCGTGGAGTCCCGTTTTGCGGTATGCCACACCCCTCCCGATGAACAGGACCCCCGTTCCGACCGTAGCGCTCCAACACAAG